>NW_024466447.1:0-111456 GCF_017591425.1 Ochotona curzoniae
GTCCATGCCTTGCACGCCCAGGATCCCATATGGGCGCCGGTTCTAATCCCAGCAGCCCCTCTTCCCATCCAGCTCCCCGCTTGTGGCCTGGGAAAGCAGTCGAGGACGGCCCAAAGCTTTGGGAACCTGCACCCTCGCGGGAGACCCAGAAGAGGCTCCTGGCTTTGGATCGGCATAGCATTGGCCGTTGCACTCACTTGGGGAGTGAATCATCGGACAGAAGATCTTCCTCTCTGTCTCTCCTCTCTGTATATCCGCCTTTCCAATAAAAAAAATAAAAAATAAATCTTAAAAAAAAAAAGACTGTACTGCATCTGAATCCTACATTGGCTTTAGTTTCCTCAGAGACCCACTCAAATTGTTCAGAATCTGCATCCCCTGGTATGGGATGCTGCACAATGAATCTGTATAGAACACTTCATATCTGGCCTCATCATCTCTGGTTCCGGCTCCTCCTTGTTGGGGTGCATTTCCAGATTAGGATCCTGCTCCTCACCTTGGAGATCCTCCTCTTCCTGTCCTCAGTTGGTCCCTGGCTCCATCTTCTGGTCTGTTCCTCTTGGGCCATGCTGTTTTGCCTGGACTTCTTTGGCTCTGTGTAGGCCACCTGGATGAGTAACTAAAGGGAAGGACATGAACCCTGAGCCAGGAAGATGACTTTTCTATCATGAACATCCTGTTCATGTCCATCCTCCTACAGGGACTCTGTTACACCTGTTTTAAGGACACATGCCCAAGAGGCTGCTGCTCAGGATCCTCTTTGACAATGAAGGAAGACATTTATACCACAGTCTTCGTTCCAGTCACAAACACAACTGACTTCCCTGTGGTCTTGCTAAGCACTGCTGGAAGAGATTTAAGGGGCTTTAAGGGACTTTCATTTCAGTAGATCTTTCTGAATGGCAGTCTGGGTCTGAGGCACAGACTCTTTTTCCTCAATTCCTATGGGAGGACCCTTCTTTAGACATATGTGAGTCCCACAGCTGTGTTTCACAAGCTCCTCTATCATGGTGTTTTCCTCAGTGTTGGCCTGTGCCACTCTCCCCAGATACTCTCCTCAGGTCAACCTCTTCCCCAGGTTTCTCCTCCTTTCCACCGAGGCCTACCATAAACTGGTTTCCTCTTCACGATGCTCACCATCCACATTGGCCTCCTGCTTTCTAATTAGCTGGTTATGATGTGGCACCAACACATCAGCATCCTCTCCCTTCCTGCCCAGCAATTCACATAGAATTGTGGACATGATCCTAGAACCCTTGAGTGGGGAAGCCTGTGAATTATAGTGGGTATATATAGTAGCCAGAATTTTTTTCCTAACTTTGGAAATTAAACTCATCTTGTGATCGCAATTACACTCATTTTGTGCATCCTATGCAAAGGCAGAATCTGTGAGGTGTCTGAGTTGACAAAGATGACTTCTACAACCTAATGGCATTTGTCCCCTGGAAGGGCTGTCTGGCTTTCATCTTCTGGTTTAGACAGCTGATGTGTTCATCAGTACTCAGGTCAGGAAGAATGAAAGTCCTGTAATCTAGGAAAAAAGACTGCATCTATTCGCATAAAGTTTTTTTTTTTTTTTTTAGGTAAAGAAAGAAACTTTTTTAGAATTATGCAATAAATATTTGATCATATTGGTAAACATTTTATTACTTGGTCACTAATAGAAGCAAGCTTGATTGAGGAATGTTGATTTCTACTAGTACATATTTCTTTCCAAAAAATACCTAGTTAGGCAGCTGTATGTCTAAATAGGAAAGTACCTGACTCATGACCCTGGCCTCAATGAAATTTGTCAGTGCAGAAGAAGGGAGAGGAACAGACAAAATAATTTAAGCGTCTTTTCTTTGGGATCCTGAAACACAAAAGCCTGTCTCCAGGAGTCTCAGTGTCCGAGATTTCCATCTATGTATCTATGCATCTATGTGTCTATCTATCTATCTATCTATCTATCTATCTATCTATCTATCTATCATCTGTCTATCTAGCTAGCTAGCTAACTATCATCTATCTATCCTCTATCTGTGTATCTATTTTTTTTTTAAGATTTATTTTTATTATTATTTTTTTTATTGGAAAGGCGGATATACAGAGAGGAGAGACAGAGAGGAAGATCTTCCATCCGATGATTCACTCCCCAAGTGAGCGCAACGGGTCGATACTATGCCGATCCGAAGCCAGGAGCCTCTTCTGGGTCTCCCACGTGGGCGCAGGTTCCCAAAGCTTTGGGCCGTCCTCGACTGCTTTCCCAGGCCACAGGCAGGAAGCTGGAAGGGAAGCGGGACTGCCGGGATTAGAACCGGCGCCCATATGGGATCCCGGGCGTGCAAGGCGAGGACCTTTAACCACTTGCACCACCGCGCCGGGCCCTGTGTATCTATTTTTAAAAAGTGAAAGGCTTGGGCCCGGCAACATGGTTTAGTGGGTAAAGTCCTCAGCTTGAACATGCATGGATTTCATATGGGCGCCAGTTCTAATCCTGGCTGCTCCACTTCCCATTCAACTCCCTGCTTGTGACCTGGGAAAGCAGTTGGGGATAGCCCAAAGCTTTGGGACCTTGTACCCACGTGGGAGATCTGGAAGAGTTTCCTGCTTACTGGATTTGGATAGGCACAGCACTGGATGTTGCAGTCACTTGGGGAGTGAATCATCAGACGGAAGATCTTCCTCTCTCTCCTGCTCTCTGTGTATCTGACTTTGTGTAAATGTAAATTAATCTTTAAAAAAAATTGAAAGGCTTTACTGTATAAAGCTATACTGCAACACAAAAGTACAATACACAATCACAGATCACAAAGTTTTCATTGTCATATAAACTAATTGTGAGATCAAAATTTGAAATAGTCATAAGAAAATTTGATATCATAATCAATTGGTATATGATATCCCACCATTCTGATGTAATAAACCTGATAATGTAATTTCAGATTTATGAAGACAACAGGATCTCATTAACCTGTAACTGTGAAGTAATAATCCAGTATCAATATTCCACTCTGATATCATAACCAATTGATTTGTGAAAGCAAGAATTTTGCAATTATAATGAATTTGAATGTCAGAAAAAACCAATCCATTGATATAATATTATAAACATTCACGAAATCATATTTATGAAACCATAAACATTTCTCAAGTGAAAGCCATATTCTGATATCAGCCGAAGAGTGTCAGATGATCAATTAAGAAGTCACAAAATGACAATTGCGCAATTATCATTATCATTAAGGCCAAAAACCATCCATTAATAGTAAAAGCATTGTGACATCTTAATCAATTTGTATATGATCAATCACCATTCTTCTGTAATAAAACTCATCTACTATTGATATAATCAGTTGTAAGTCATAAAATTCCCATGACTATAATGAATTTTGATTTTAAAGCAATCATTTTATAATAATAATCAATTTTATATTATGAATCATCATTCCACTGTCATAAATCAGCTATTGTACCCTCATAAACAATGTGATATGTATAAATCAACAGTCTTTTATTCCACAGACATTGAATATGCCTTTTTTATTCACCTGCACATGAAATTTTCTCCAGTATTGATCATATTATAGGTCACAAATTAACCCTCTAAATTTTTTCAAATATCAGAATCATCTTATGCATCATTTTAATTCTATCTCTATGAATCCTAGAGATATCTTTTGTCTGTTCATTCTTCACAGATTATGTGTGTGATATATACACACATTATCCCACTTGTTTTACTTTTTTCTGAAAAAAGAATGTGGATGAAAATACTTTCCACCCATGTTTTTAATGTCATTTGGGAAGTGAATAGTAGGATCGGCATTTGCTGTATCAGCTAAGAAGCCACTTGATGTGCATGTATTCTGTCTAAGAGAGCCTGGGATGGAGTTCTAGCTCCACTACCAACTAAAGCTCCCCACTAACATGGTTGAAAATTGAGGTGGCTCAAATAAGAGGGTCACAGTTATCTCCTGTTGAAGTCATATTACAATCTTGGATTTCATTTTAGGTCTGTCATTGCCTTGGATATATCAGATATTTGTGGAATAAAATAATCATTGAGAAATCATTTTGCCTCTATTGAATAAAACAAGTAAGATAATATTTGAAAACTTTTAGTGAGAAAATTATCTGTTTTGAATACATGATTTTAAAGCTAGTCAAATTATCTAAATACATATTATCTATGTGTAATAAATATGTATGGAGAGTTTTATTTTTATGTTAAAAGGCTGATTTTGCAGAAGAGAAAAAGAGATAGAGAGAAGACATTCTATTTCCTGGTGCATTCCCCAGATAAATTGTAGGAGCCTCTCTGGGGTGTCCCACATGGGTGCAGTAGCCCAAGGACTGGGGCCATTCCTTGCTGCTTTCCCAGGCCACAAGCAGAGAACCAGATTGGAAGTGGAGCATCCAGCACAGAAACTGTACTTCAGATGGCAAAGATGCAAGTGCCACAGGTTGTATGCAGGTCTAATGAGCCCCCAAATATGTTTTTAAAGTTGCCAGTAACATTCAAAAGCATAAATTGTACCATAAATGGGATTTGTGTACTTAGTGTCTTCATTTAATGGACTTTTACAGTGTTGCATATGAAAACACTTTGACATATCAGACTCAGCTAATGCTGTGTACCTACTAATGTTCCTAACATTGCAGAGTTTACCATGTGTAGAAGAGGCCAACCCTCTGCCTCCAAGTGACAGCATCCAATACAGGCAACCATTTGTGTCTCAGCTGCTTCACTTTTGGACGGAACAGGGAGCATCCCTGCCCACCCCCACCCCCATATGCATTGATATGAGCACTGTGTGTACTGAACCTGTATGAGCTGGACCTGATCCTTCAGCAGCTGGTGTACATCACAGCTAGGTCTGAAGACACAAGGTTTCTTAGGGGACTGCCCAATTGGACTGCTGAAGTAGAAACTCGTGTGTAGGGAAAATCCTAAGGCCATGTGCATTGAATCAGGATCATATGTTATAGGACTGTACGTTTTTGCTTGCTGACTTCCACATAAGAAAAGAAAGCATGCCCAGTTACACATGAAAAGCAAGACAGTCAGATCATCTAAGCCAACAGAAGATTTTGAATATTTCACCAAAAGATGGATAGATGGACAAGGTGGAAAACACACCTGGACAGGCTTTGCAGCAAGCTCCTACGTCTGTGAACACACTGAGGATATCAAGGACAGCCCATAGACCTTAGAAAGAACTTTCCAGCTCCAGTATAAGGAAACCAACAACTTTTCAGGACAATCAGGACCATTCAAGTAATACCCTTGGAACATTATATCCATTGGTGACTTTTAGAGGTAACATAGGTAACATGAAATGATTAACTGTTCCTTAGCACTGATGTAGTGTGTCAGTGAGAACTGGTACACTCTTTCTGCCCTTCAGCATCAGACACAGGAGAAACTGCTGAACCATTTGTCTCATCCATCTTTACCTGTCCCCATTCTTGAGCCACTCCACATAAATCAGAGGCCCTCAAAGGTGTGCAACCCCCTTACCCATATAATAACTACTAAAATAAAAAAATCTAAAAGACCAAACAAATAACCAAAAACATCAACAAAGTAATTTTGTAAAAGACACATTTATTTTCCTTGGAAAGACAGTTTCATAGAGAGATGGAGAGACAGAAATCTTCCATCTTCTGTTTGTATCCTTAAATGGCTGTGATGGCTAAAGCTGAGCAGTTCCAAAGCAAGCAGCCTGGAAACAAGAGGCTCTTACAGGTATCCCACAAGGGTACAGGGCCCCAAGGCTTTGAGAAGTCTCCTCTGCTTTCCCAGGATACTTCCTGGGAGCTGGGTATACAATGGAGCAACCAGGACATGAACCAAGATCAATGTGTGGTCCCTGTGTTGTTGTTGTTGGATTAGCCAGTTGAGTCCATGTCCCGGTCCCTAAAATAAATAAATAAATAACAAAAATGAATATTTAGAGTACACTTATAATTGTGAAATGCTTCATCCTTGCAATGTTGGCCATGTATAAATTGTTGGTATGTATAAAAAGCTGAATAAAAAGTGATTCTTAAAAATTTAAATTGTGCTCAGTATCTGGAACTCATGCAAAATTCTTAAAACAGGAGTATTTGAGTAACAAAATGAGACGATGTTTTTGGAAATATCACATAATCTGTGAGCCTTAGGACATGACCCTTCAGAGATCAGTCTGTGAAGACCCTCCCAGAGTGTGAGATATAGGATGTACCAGCTGGTGTTGAAGTGTAGTGAGTACAGTCTGACAGCCATGATGCCAGATGGAATCCTGGCTGTTCCAATTCTGACCCAGCTTGCTGGGAACGCACAAAGGAAAGCAGCAGAGGGTGGCCCAAATGCTTGGGCCCCTGCACCCATGCAGGTAATTGGAGGAGACTCCTAGTTTCTAGTCTTCCTACTATCTTGGTGTCTCCTGGTACCAGACATGCCAGCTCTGTCCCTGTCGACATTTGGAAGGGAACAAAAGTGGATTGAACATCTGCTCTTTCTATCTCTGTGCTTCTGATTTAAAAGAAACCATTTTTGAAAAAAATAGTTCCTTACAAAGGTGAAAAATGCTAATTTTTCTTCATGAATCTTGAACAACAAATGATGATTAATCCTTCAAAGTTGAAGTTGATGACCTTCAGAGACACAGTATCTAAACTCACCATGATGCGACTTAGTTGCAGCTGTCCATTTCCCATGGAAACCCTGAAGGACCCACAAGAATGAGGGACTGAGGAGTAAGGAGATTGAACCTTTAGGGGAGTTTTCTCTGGACAAGTTTTTAGCATCAAGTCAGGTATGAAACTCTCTCAGATTGTTTCTTACAGACAACCAATCTCAATTTGCTTTGAAAACAAGATAATCGCTCAGAGAGGAGGACCGCCCATCAGTCCTGCCCACTGAGCCTTTGTGCGCATGCCTCATGACTGGCTGGAGCGAAGTGTGAAGTGCGCATGCTCTCATGGTGTTGCTTGGCAACACTCATTGTGACTTGAGGTGGGGAATCTGTCAGGGGCCAGACCTGGGGCTCACCTGCAGGGCTGACCTTGTGTTTCCCAGGCTGGGAAAACCGCCACCAGTGCTGTCTGTAAAGGTTCTGCCTCCAACTGAAGACAGACAAGTGTCTATTGAACTCCACCAGGTATGACGATGACAAATGGGATAAACTTCGGGACTGCCTGCTAGACGAAGATCTTGGGAAACTCCTCACAGAAGTCATAAAAAGGAAGGAAAGTGAAGAACAGCATCTCCTGCTGCTCAGGACAGAAGGTAGGAACCTCGGGGACCAGACCAGGTAAAGGGGGTCACGAACCACCTTGGGTGCTGGGAAAGTGGCAGAAAGGGGGCCTCCTGAATCCGGCACAGGTTCCTGTGACTGGGGACTCCAGGTCTCAGCCCTGGCAGGTTCACTGCACTAGTTACACTTCAAATTATTAGGAAAAAGATAAACGGTAGTGGGAAGTTGTGTTTACTAGGTAGGCTTTGGGTCATAAAACTAATGGCTGAATGAGTAACAGTAAAACTTTGGTTCAGCAGTTGTGTTGTAGTGGTTAAATCGGTTGCCTGTGATGCCAGCACCCCATGTGGGCACCAGATCATGACCTGTCCACTTCCAGTCCAGCTGTCAGATAATGACATGCTTAGTTAGGAAAACCAACTTGAAGTGCTCAAGTGTCTGTTGCCCAGTGACCCAAGTGAGATTTGGTAGAAGCTCCTATCAGTTTTTTCCTCTCTTTCTCGTCTTTCTCTGGTTCATTCTCTCCATGTCTCTGTAAATCTTTCAAAGAAATAATTAGATCTCTGAAAAAATTTAAAGCTTTAAAATATACAAAGTGGCAAACATACTAGAAGAAAACACAAATTTCTACGAATTCTACAGTGAAAAAGAATTGCTAAAGAACTGAAGATCACATAATTCTAAATGTTGATTTCTTAAAAATAAAGGTTAGGGCCCGGCGTGGTGGCGCAAGTGGTTAAAGGTCTTCGCCTTGCACGCCCGGGATCCCATATGGGCGCCGGTTCTAATCCCGGCAGTCCCGCTTCCCTTCCAGCTCCCTGCTTGTGGCCTGGGAAAGCAGTCGAGGACAGCCCAGAGCTTTGGGACCCTGCACCCACGTGGGAGACCCGGAAGAGGCTCCTGGCTTCGGATCAGCATAGTATTGGCCCATTGCACTCACTTGGGGAGTGAATCATCGGAGGGAAGATCTTCCTCTCTGTCTCTCCTCTCTGTATATCCGCCTTTCCAATAAAAAAAATTATAAAAATAAATCTTTAAAATAAATAAATAAATAAATAAAGGTTAATGCACCCTAGTGGTAGGTGTATGGTAGAGCACTTTGTGCACCGCTTGGTATGGCCATAAACACACAGAGGATGCTGGGCCTGAGTCCTGGCCCCCTTGCTCTTGTAGCTTTCTGGTCATATGGAGACCCAGATGGAGTTCTAGGCTCCTACCTATGACCTGGACAAGCCCTTGCAGCTGTAGTGGAATGAAATAGTGGGTGGGATCTCTCTCTCTCTTTCTCCTCACTCTCAAATAAAACACATCTCCTGTGGAAAGCTGCATGTTGAAATGCCATTTAACGCTCTGGTTTGTTTGTAAGAAGGGATTTTCTTTCTCTGATACTGCATGTTTGCCAGAGGTTCCCTTTGTGTTTCAGCCAGCACATTGTCCTGAACTGTGGAATGTTCCCTGTCACTCTTCCCTAGAGAAGGCACCATAATAAGGTTGACCCCTTAGGTGAGCTGTTTTCTGCAAAGCATTCTTCCAGGCTGTGTGCAATCTCTTCTTCAAGATTTCAACATATTTTCAAATTTTTTCTTAGAAGGGGAAGCAGAGATATAAACAACCCGGGATTTGTTAGTCTGTGTAGTCTGAGCTGGACACCACATTACATCCTTTACATTTGTAATTTCTTGTAGTTATCACAATAATTTTTGAGAAGAATATGTTATTGCAATTATTATTTTCACCTAGGCACCTATGGTTCAGAAAGGTGTATTAATTTTTCCTAATTCCACAGTTAACCAGTATCTGACCCATGATTTGGTGCTCCCCTACCTGGCAATCTAAATCCCATTTCTGTTCCTTAGCCTAGATTTATCATGACAGAAACACTGGTATCAGACACCAACTCCAAGTCATATAACTTCTGAAACTCAGGGTTGGGTTAACTGTGCACTTATACCATCATCTGCCACCTTCCCAGGCCATCAGCAGGGAGCTAGAATAGCTGAAACTCAAGCCTGTGGTCATTTGGGCTGCCAGCATTGCAGATGGAAGCTTCACTGGCTATGCCACAATGCCAAGCCAACTTTTAATTCAATCCTGATAAATTATATGTAGTCATGGATTTGTTAATTTCAGATTTTCCAATTTGGGGGTATATAATTGTTCAAAGTAGTTTATTATGATGTATTTCTTTTCATCTCTAATTTTACTTTGTTTTCCTTTGTGTGGAGAAATTCTTATTTTGCTCATAATCTTTAAAAATGGCTATTATTGTTGCAATTTTATGTGTTTGTTCCAATTCCATTCATTTTAGCTGTTTTTTAAAAATCATTTATTGATTCCTGCTAACTTTTCCTTTTAAAAAAATCCTTGAGGTCATTTACTTGAGATATTTCTATTTTTCGTGCTTGTTGTTATAAATGCCCCTCTCAATAATGATTTTGCTTATTTCAATGGATGTTGATAGTTTGTATTTTAATTTCCTGTCTTCCAAAATGTTTTAATTGTGAATTTTTTCAGTCACATATGAAATATAGTCACATAATTTTCTTGAAAAGGTTTTTTATTTTGCTTTTAATTTCTTCAGTGGCACATTGTTCATTCAGTGGCTTGTTATTTAACTTCATTTAGTTTTGGACTTTCTAGTTTTATTCCTATATTTTGTTTTTGGATTTTTCTTAACTGATATTCTTAATTGAGATTAATTTATAGGTTGATATATGATCTCTCTTAAACTGTGCACATGTGGTGATAAGTAAATTGAATAACTTTTACTTCTTTGGTGAAATATTCTGTGAAAATCTGTGTGATCGGTTCTCCTCTGATGTTCCCTGTAGATTTTTCTGTGTGGAGTGTTGTTTGATGTAAGTTAAATGTTAATTTTCAAACTATTTTCCTATTGGAGTCCATCTTTAACTTCAAGTTGTAGTAAAATCTTTGGCATTTGTCGCTGTAGTTTTCTTTTTTAGCTTTGCCTTCAGACCAGGGAAGGCCTCCCCAAGAAGCCGTTGAATGTTATCAGGACAAATAGATGCTGGACTCAATGCTGGTCATGTGCTTGCAATGAGAGAATCTCAACTGAACTTGTACTGTGGTTATGCCCCATGGGGGGAGGGTTGTGGGAGGAGTGGGGGAAATCCAAGCACCTATAAAACTGTATCACATAATACAATGTCTTAACAATAAAAAAATTAATAACAAAATTTTAAAAAGAAAAAATGAAAATCAAAAAAAAGGATTTTTAAAGATTTATTTTTAATTATCTGAGAGGCAGAGATGGAGAGAAAGAGGGAAGGAGAGAGTGAGGAGAGGAGAGAGAAACATTTTATCTGTTAGTTACTCTCTGAATGTTTGCAGTTGTCAAGGCTGTGCCAAACTGAAGCCAGAAGCAGTAGGTTCTTCCAGGTCATTTCCATGTGTACAGGGCACAAGCACTTGGGCCATCTTCTACTGCTTTTGTCGCACATGAAGCAGATAGCTGGATTGGAAGTGGAATAACAAGTGTTGTGATCAGTTCCCATATGAAATGCCAGTGTTGTAAGCAAAAGATTTATCCTTTACCTCAGATTGGAAACCCCCTTGTTCTTGGGTTAGGTCAGTATTTATTTATGATTATCACATCTGCTTTGTAAAATTGATCATTTTATATATATAATGTCCTTCCTTGTCTCTTTTTACAGGTTTGGATTTAAGGTGGTTTTTTTTTTTTTTTTTTTTTCTGTGACATGAGTATAATGATCCTCATTTCTGGTTTCCATTTGCTTGAAGTATCCATTTCCATAGTTTCATTTTCTTTATCTTCTCAGTGAGTTCTTGTAGGGAGAATATGGTTGTTCCCTTTTTAAAACCCAGTGAACAAAGATACAGATTTTGACTAGGGAATAAAATGAACTGCATTTAACATTGGTCAATGAGAATTAATTGCTAACATTTTGTTAACTTGTTAATGATTGTGTTTGTTCTCTTAGTGCATATGATACTGTTATGTTTTCCTTATGGTTATTTCTGGTGTATGACCCAGTTTAAATTTTCAGAAGGTTGGTCTGGTGGGGAATTCTCTGTCTAGAGAATACTTTCTTTCTTCTTCATTCTAAAGGGTAGTTACACTGGATATAATCTTGTTTGAAAATGTCCTTCTCTTTAGACATTAAATACATCATCTCATTATTTCCTAGCCTGCGAGGATTCGCTTGAGAAGTCTTTGTTAATTTAATTTATTTCCATTTATAGGTAAGGTGACATATGTTGATTAGAATATTTATTATTCTCTCCTAATTATTAACATTTTTGCTCAGGTTTTAAATAATAATGCAGCTCCTTTGTCTCTGGGCTTTGCTGTACCCTTCCCCAAGACCCTCCACACTACTGATTTACCCACTAGTATTGTAGTGGGTAGTCCTACATAAACAGTCATAAGTTTGTCATTCTGCTATTGAAGTGATTCCTAACATGTAGGCAAGGAACATGTCAGAGAGTTCAGCATCCTACTGCCAGCATTTATTCAACAGTTTCACCAGGAATCCATGTTTGGTCTGGATGCAGTGATGTGTGCTGCACTATGTCTCTACATTTCTGCTGGCAACACCCCCGTCATTATGTATCCCTATCAGAGCAGAGGTGATAGGGTTGAAAGGAAGACAACACACACTGGGTCACTTGTGTAAGTAAAATGCCCTTTATTGAAACTTCCAGGCTGCCATTTATACATTGCCTAGTTCCTCTCAGTGTTTTTCCAATGATCAAGCACCTCCTAAGATCTAAGTGGTGAAAGTGAAATGGTTCCAACTTTGTGCTCTTTATGTGAGTCATGACACTGTTGGCACAGGCAAGAGTGAAGATCCTAAGTTTTTGTTGTCTCACCATATTTAGAAGTTTCATTGGGAGTCTACCTTCATTTATTAGTAGAGATGCATTCTGTTGATTTTCCTTGATTTCTGGTACTCTGGTCTCCATTACATCCTTCATGTTAGGAGTTCCACATGTGTATTTATTCACCTTCGTATATATTTTTTGTTTACTTTGTGTTTTTAATGAAAGTTACATTAGAGCAAACATATAAAATCTATCCTTTTGGTATTAGTTCATTTCATTTAGCATAATGATCTCCCATTGGGCCAATTTTGAGGCAAACAATAAAATGTCATTCTTTTTCAATAGCTGGCTAGTATTATGTAGAACAGATGTATCAGTTTCTTTATCCAGTCCTCTTGCGTTGGGTATCTAGATTGTTCCCACGATTTTGTGATTGTTGATTGTGCTGTAGTGAATACAGAGTTCCAAGTGTCTTTCTCATGTGTATGTATCAGGTCTTTTGGATATATCCCCAGGAGTGGTATTGCTGGGTCATATGGTGTGTGAGTTGTCAGTTGCCTGATTATTCTCCATACCAACTTCCATAGAGGCTGTACCAGCTTGCAATCCCATCAAAAATGGAGGAGGAATCCTTTTCCCCACATCCTCACTAGCTAGTGTTCTTGATAGTTTTCTGTATGTTGGCCATTCTCACTTAAGATAAGTGGGACCTCAGTGTTGTTTTTATTTGTATTTCCCTTATTACCAGAGAGCTTGAAAATTTTTTGTATGTCTTATCCACTTGCATCTGTTTCTTTTAGAAGTGTCTGCTGATTTCTTTCACCCATCTTTTCTTTTTCTTCTTTTCTAAAAATTAATTTATTTTTATTGCAAGTTTTACATAGAAAGGAGGAGAAACAGAGAGGAAGATCTTCCATCCAATGGTTCATTCCCCAAGTGACCGCAGCAACTGGAGTTGAGCAGATCTAAAGCTAAGAGCCAGGAGCTCTTCCAGGTCTCCCAGGTGGGTGCAGGGTCCTAAGATGTTGGGCCATCCTCAACTGCTTTCCCAGTCCACAAACAGGAAGCAGGATGGGAAGTGGAGCAGCGGAGAATATAACCAGTGGCCATATGGGATGCCAGACGTTCAAGGCAAGGACTTTGGCCACTTCGCCATTGTGCCAGGCCCCCTTTATCGATTTCTTAGCTGGTTTGTTTGTTGATATGTTTTTTGTTTTGGAAACCTTTGTATATTCTGGCTATTAGTTCCTTCTATTATTTGGTGTATAAAAGTTTTCTCCCACTCTGTTGTTCGCTTTTTTACTTTGTTGATTGTTTTGCGTGCTGTGCAGAATCTTGTCCATTTGATATAGTCCCATTTATTCATTTTGTTCTGACTATCTATGATTATTTTTCTAGGAAGTCTGCTATGTCTACATCTTGTAGAGTATTTCCAGCATTTTCTTCTAATAGTTTGATTGTGTCTGAGTGTAAGTTTATCTCCTTTATCTATTTAGATTTGATCTTTCTGTATAGTGAAATATGGGGGATCTTATTTCTTGCCTCTGTCGGCTGCTATCCAGTTGTCCCAACAGCTTTTTTGAAAAGAACTTCTTTCTTCCCTGGGTTGTTTTCTGTTCTCTCGTTGGAGACTAGATGGGTGTGCATATGTGTGTTCTTTCCTGATGTTTCTACTCTGCTCCAATGATCTTCTTCTCTGTTAGATTTCCACCATGGTCTCCATAGACCCAGGTCCTGCCTTGCCACTCTCTACCTCATATGGTACCATGCCCAGAATGTACTCAAAAGTAGATGAATCACCTAGAAATACGCTATACTACATCCTATATGTAATGGACACAAACTTTATGTGAATATTCCCCACCGTCAGGAAACTAGCTCCTATTCAGAGCTTACCTAATACTGTTCTTTTCCTTGCTTATCACATCTGAATCCTGGATACAGATCACAGATGTGCCAGAAAAACTGAAATGGTGGAAAGGTACTGGTTAGCACTGATTTTGTCAAATACATAAAGAGAATTTCTTTTTTTTTTTTAAATATTTATTTTTATTATTTTTTATTGGAAAGGCGGATATACAGAGAGGAGATACAGAGAGGAAGATCTTCCGTCCGATGATTCACTCCCCAAGTGAGCCGCAACGGGCCGATACTATGCCGATCCGAAGCCAGGAGCCTCTTCCAGGTCTCCCACGCGGGTGCAGGGTCCCAAAGCTTTGGGCCGTCCTCGACTGCTTTCCCAGGCCACAGGCAGGGAGCTGGAAGGGAAGCGGGGCTGCCGGGATTAGAACCGGCGCCCATATGGGATCCCGGGCGTGCAAGGCGAGGACTTAACCACTTGCGCCACCGCGCCGGGCCCAAAGAGAATTTCTAAAACAGGGTTCACATATAACTGGCATTCAGAACTTATCTGATTTGGACCTGGACCTTTTTCCAGTGCTGCCTATGTGATTACAAATCTAGGTAGTAAGCAAAAGCACATATTTGGAATCAGGGGTTGGTTCTGTTTCCAGTGCTGTCTTCCACTGGGACCCATTGGGATTGCAGTCCAGCCTGATTCTGCCCAGCACACACTTGGCCCTCACATAAACTAGTGGGAGCTGTAGCCTAGTCGGAGCGACACACTAGAACCCCCACCAGGCCCACCCCCTATCCTGGTTCCCATTATGCTATTGTGTGTAGCAGACTACTACAGTCTGTCCCACATCCCAGTTATCCCTCATACATATCAATGGACATTGAAGCCCAGTTCAACCCAACCAGCTCCACTTTCCAGCCCAGACACATGCTGTTGGGTGCCCTTCTGTCTAGCCACTCCTTCCCCTGTCCTGGTTTCTGTGTGTCCTCCAATGGGAGTAGTAACCAAAGAAGGAGGAGCCAACTATTTCCCGTCTAGGCCACTCCCACTCCCAAGATTATGTACTTTCCAGGAGGTTCTGCAGTTTAGCTTGGCAGAAATAGACCCCAGTGCCAGCTTCTGCCATCTGATACTGTGGCTAAGCCACACCAACCCTCACTCACTCTATTTTGTACTAGCACCATGAACACCAATCATTCCTGGCTTTTTCCTGATTTAGCTCAAATGAGGTCCACAGGTAATGTAGCTCTGACTGGTCTCCTCTGCCCTCATCCCAGCTCACACTCTAGTGGGAATGGTTGTCCAGCAGGGGAGCCCACATTCTCCCTGTCAGCTACGCCACCTCCCTACCTGGTTCTCACGTGTGCTGTTCGGCGCTGTGGCCATATCCCATACAGTCACCTCATCTAGGCATAACACAATGTGCACTGGTTTTTGTTGCAACAGACGTTTTCAGATTTATAATGAGAAATCTCTGAGTAGTACTTCCAACTAATTATTTCACAAGAGTAAGGGGAAAATGGTAATTAACAAAAGCATTGTGAAACTTTGTTATCCACATTATGTCAACTGGATAAACACAGAAACAGCTCACACAGGACCATATGGGACTCGAATTCCACAGTCACAGGAGTGTCTGTGTCCTGTTAAGCCTACCCTTCAGTACTGGCCTGGCTCACAGACCATGTTACCTATTCTGGTCCCCAGGGGCCTCCTGTCTTTTCTTGGGAACAGCAGGAGCTGTTGCTTCCTGCCTTCCTTTGCTTGTTGCCTGCCATATGCTGCTCCCAGAGAGCCTCATCTGGGAGGCTGTCCCCGCTCTGTGATTTCATCCCATTCGACATCATCATATGTGGTTAATTCAAGATACACTCAACCTTTAAAAAGGAGAGGCAGAACGTTCAAGGCCTAGAGTACCAGCAGTTCTCCCAGACTAGTGAATCCATGACCAGACTTGCAGATGAGCTAACAATGGTCTCATCTGGACATCCCAACAGAAGCATCCAGCCTCACCCTGCATTCTTGCCTCACAATGACTGTTGCCAAGCAACTCCATTAAATGCAGGTGCACTGCTGTGTCTGTAGCTGGTGTGTTGCTGTGCATGTGCAGATCAGTTCTGTGGCCAGGGATAGCTAGCGCTTATTTGTAGGACTCACCCTTCTGAGTGACTGATTTCAATGATACGGGCTAGGTTGACTAGTGGGCACATCTTTTGAGAGGATTCCCTTGCAATTACAGGAAGCTGATGCACGAGTCTAGATCTATTCCTTATCAATTTCAATGTTAGCCAAATATTCTACGTTTTGGAGAACAACCAAAAAACTGTGTTTCTCTGGTTCAGGAAATTGCAACAATTAGTTATATTTTGCAAACTTAAGACAATAAATCAGTGCACATTTTCCCTGGGACATGAGTAAGTATTTCTGTAGGCTGATGCCTCCTCTCATTCAGTCCGATTTCCTTTTTTTTTTTTTTTTTTTTTTTGCTACAACCCCCCCCCCACCTCCTTCCACTATGCACAGCTAACCTTTGTCAACCCATACTTTAGTTTGAAACATCTTTCTAACATGACAGCTTATTTGACCCATACAATTTATTTTTGGCACTCAGGCTTGCATGGAAAAAGATGAAATCTATTATTGTAAGAGAGGCTGGAGTTGTATTTAGAGCTCAAGTACATTTTGTTAGAATTGGTTCTGTTGTTTCATCCTCTGTGGATCTGATGGCCTCTTCTTGAAGTCAGAGCTGGTACATGGATGGGTTAGACTTTTAAATGTCTCTACTGTTGTTGAGGCCCAATCCTGATGCATCCCCTGATCACATGCTTGCTACTCAAGATTTATCTTATTTCAGCCCAAAACCACAGCATTTCCGACAGAAAAGGAAGGATACATGCTGAGGTGAAGGTTGCAAAAATATTGACTTTAACCCAGACAGTGACAGCATGTCCATTCTCACGTTGGGGATCAGACAAGCACCTGCACCCCAGGACTTGACCCAGCCATCTTCTCTTGCAAACAGGAACAGACCATAACCTGACTAGCATTGTGGCCTACTCTGAACTCAGCTTCCTTATGTTGCAGTGATGAGATGGGAGCAAGAGTGATTCAGCAGCATCTGCTAATACCTGCTATTTCCTTGCATTAAAGCTCATTGCTCACCAGACCCTGTCCCTGCAAACTGCCCTGCCTAGGTTAAATTGAAGTGCAGTGCTGGCTGTAGCCCTCTCTACTGTCATTTTCTTACGGAGTCCACTATTTACTTGGGAGTAGAGATGCATACTGCAATGTATTTGTACTTCTCGGCATGCTAGTCTCCATTATACGGTTCACCCAAATCAATGTATTAAAGATTTTGAAACTCATTCTCTGAGCCTGTTTATGTACTTTTAGCTTACATCCTCACAACTCATCGCTTAAACTTAGCCCAATTGTGTAAGGGAAATAGTGCAAATCTATGAACCAATTATTTGTTGTAGGTTAAGTGTCAACATGAATAAAACCACAGGTATTTAGAACATAGTACACAATTTGAAGGGAACTACATTGTTAATTCCTCATTTGAGTGACAGTTCCTACCTGGCCTAAACATTTTTTTTTTTTTATTGTTGTTTACATTGTATTATGTAGTACAGCTCCATAGGCGCTGGGGATTCCCCCCACCCCTCCCACACCCCTCCCCCCATGGTGGATTCCTCCACCTTGTTGCATAACCATAGTTCAAGTTCAGTTGAGATTCATTGCTTGCAAACACATGCCTAGCATAAAGTTCCGTGTCCTATTGTCCAGATAAGTTCAGTGGCCTCTTGGGGAGACCTTCTATGGTCTGAAGATAGGTCTAACAGAGTAAAGATCCGGTCGGTTAAAAGCCCCAACAAGGCCTCAGTATCAATATACAACATTATGGAATTAATTGACATAGTATTGGGTAAACAATATGTTAAAAATAATGCAAGTTCCATTCTTCAAAACATCTGGGTTGAGACAGTATCAATGACAGGTTCAAAAAATAACAAACAACCAAACAAAAATTACAAGTTAAATCAAGGCAAACATGTGGTATCTAATCTTTTGGGATTCACTCATTTCCCTTAGCATTATAGTTTCCAGTTGTGCCCATTTAGCCACAAAGAACTGCATTTTGTTTTTTTTAATAGCTGAGTAGTATTCCATGGAGTAGATGAACCAAAGCTTTCTTATCCAATCTTCTGCTGGTGGGCATTTTGGTTGCTTCCATGTTTTTGCAATTACTGATTGTGCTGCAATGAACATAGGGATGCATGTTGGTTTGTCGTAAAACAGGTGTTTTGGATATATTCCTAGGAGTGCTATTGCTGGGTCATATGGTATGCAGATTTTGAGTTGTTTGAGTGTTCTCCAGACTGATTTCCATAGAGGCTGTACCAATTGCAGCTCCACCAGCAGTGGAGTAGGGTTCCCTTTTCCCCGCATCCTCGCCAGCAGGCGTCGTTGGTGTTCTTGTTTATGTGGGCCAATCTTGCTGGTGTTAGGTGGTACCTCATCGATGTTTTAATTTGGATTTCCCTTATTGCTAGGGAGCTGGAACATTTTTTCATATGTTTTTTTGCCATTTGGACTTGTTCCTTTGTGAAATGTTTGCCCATTTCCCGTGCCCATTTCTTGAGTGGCTTGTTTGTTTTGGTTTTTTGGTTGTTTTGAAGTTCTTTGTATATCCTGGAAATTAGCCCCTTATCGCCTATATCGTGTGCAAAGATCTTCTCCCACTCTGTGGGTTGCTTTTTTACTTTGTTGATTGTTTCCCTTGCTGTACAGAAGCTTCTTAGTTTGATGAGGTCCCATTTGTTTATTCTGTTCTCAACTGCTATTGCTTTTGGTGTCCTTCTTAGAAAGTCGGAACCTACTCCTAGGTCTTGCAGGGTATTTCCTACATTTTCCTGCAAGAGTTTGAAGGTTTCTGGATGTAGGTTTAGGTCTTCTATCCATGTAGATTGGATCTTGGTGTATGGTGATAGATGTGGGTCTATCTTTTTGTTTCTACAGGCTATCAGCCAGTTGTCCCAACAACATTTACTAAAGAGGCCTTCCCACTTGCTTGAGTTGTCATTGGTCTTTTTGTCAAAGATTAATTGGTTGTATTTGTGTGGGTTCCCTTTTGGAGCTTCTATTCTATTCCATTGATCTTCCTTTCTGTCCTTGTGCCAGTACCAGGCTGTTTTGATAACCACTGCTCTATAGTATGTCCAGAGGTCCGGGATTGTGATTCCCCCCTGCTAACTTCTTATTTTTCAGGATGGTTCTAGCTATTCGTGGTTTTTTGTGTTTCCAGATGAACTTTTGAATCATTGTATTCCAGTTCCATGAAGAATGCTTTGGGCAATTTGATTGGAATTGCATTGAAAATGTATATTGCTTGTGGTAGTATAGACATTTTAATGATATTGATTTTGCCTATCCAGGAGCACGGGATGTTATTCCATCTTTTGAGGTTTTGTTCAATTTCCTTTTTAAATAGTTTGTAGTTTTCTTCGAATAGGTCTCCTACGCTTTTGGTTAGATTTATTCCCAAATACTTCATACTTCTCTCAGCTATTTTGAATGGTATCCTGTTGGTTAGATCTTCTTCCATCTTGGTGTTATTTGCGTACACTATGGCTGTTGATTTTCGTTCGTTAATTTTGTACCCCGCCACTCTGCCAAACACTCGTATAAGTTCTAGCAGTTTCTGTATTGAGTCTCCTGGTTTTTCTATGTATAGGATTATGTCATCTGCATATAGTGAAAGCTTGACTTCTTCGTTTCCTATACGTATGCCTTTGATTTCTTTTTCTTGTCTTATGGCCTCTGCAAGTACCTCTAGGACTATTCTGGACTATCACACCTACTGCTTTATCTGAAAGTCAGTCATGGGTGCAGGCTGGGCACGGCTAAGCTACAGCACCCTCTAGTATGAGTTGGGAGTGGAGCAGGGCCATGCAAGTTTTTGTTGCAGCATCCAATGGTAAAGGGCAACCTGAGGGATGGGCTATGCTGGGTTTGGGTAAGAGTAACCACCAGCATGCACTAGATTTGTGGCTGAGAGCTGGGTTGGTCAGAGAGCTAAGGGGATGTCACAGTTTCACGGAATACATTTATTAAAACAAAATCCAAAATAAATATGGCAAGGAAGATTTAGAAGAAAAAAAAATTAGATATGCTATATTCATATTGACTGTTTGCTTACGTATTTGTCTCATTTTGTTTTGCTTTATTTGGTTTTATTTTATTTATGTTGTTTAAATAGATGAGGATGCATGCCCTTGTGAACAACTGATTAAGGTGGGGGGGGTTGAGCAATGGAGGAAGGTGGATGCAACAAGTATCTATTTGTTCTCCTATCTTATAGCAGGGGTTTGGGAACAAGAAGGGACCACCGTTTGTTTCCAAACTACGTCTGCTTCAGGGGATTGGGAATGGTGCCTTGATGTCATCTTAGAGACCCTAAAGTGTGGGGGGCGGAATATTCTGAGGGAGTATTTTGAGCGATTTTGATAGTTCTGAAATCACGTTGACTTCATCACTCCACGATTGAGAAGTTATTTACAAGGTCAAAGTCAACCTTAGTGTGACCACAATCCCTGACCCCTGCTTCTAAAGCTAGGATAGGAATGTTGTTCAACATGGTCTGCTTTCCATCCTCTAATGGGTACTTGTTGTCCTGTGCTTGTCTAGAGGAGTTGACTGTCATGTCCCATGTGTACTTGTGGGCACACTTGCACTGTATACTCAGTAACTGAAGAGGCCCAGTCCTGATGCATGTACTGCAAGGTTGGGTCACAAATCTTGTGGTATTCCCTGTGGCTGGAGCTTACAACCAATGGCCTAGTTGGGGAATCCCCCTATAAACCTAGCCTGCAGTGACCCAGACCAGACTCTTGTGTGTGCCACCAAGAGCAGAGTCTGGTTCAGTCTGATGCTATCAGCCTCAGCCCATGCCCAAACTGATGAATTCAGTTGCCCACTCCCAGCCTCAACTCCTATGAAATGTCCAATCAGCCTGTCCCAGGTTCTGGTTCCTACACATGCTGGTTAGTGCAGAGGGCTGGTCCAGCTCCTCCTACATCCCATCAGCCTGTCATATACACTCATTGGACATGTGGCCTAGCCCAGTTGTACCCGTATCCTACAGCCCCACTTGAAGTGTGGGTGCTTTTGCCTCAGGCAGCCTGGCACATCCACAGCCATGGCTCTTATGCCCGCCAGTGACTGCTGCTGTCTAACAGAGGAGTCCCCATAGTTCTACTAGACCCATGCCATTCCCTATATCTTGCTCTTGCACTTGGTACTGCTGTCCACCCTGAAATGAATGACACCCAATCTCAGCACTTATTAGCAGTTATTGCAGCAAAGCCCAGCTGGCCCACAATTAATTTGGTTCTTCCATGTGCCAGCAGATGCAATGGCCTAGCCTTGTGCAACCCTCCCTCCAACCTAGCTTGTATTCAGGCTAATGGGTATTTTACCCTTCCGAACTTGATCTGCCTCCAGTCCCAGGTCTCAGGCTTACCAGTGGGTGAGTACAATGACCTAACAAGCTTCTCCTGAGAGTTCACTTAAGATGCAGTGATGATGACAGGGCTAGTCTACAGTATCCAAAGACCAATAATTTCCTCCAAGGCTTGTACCCAGCCTGGGGTCTTGTGTATGCTGGTGGCTAATATGTCCCAGCCTGGCATGGCCAACCTTGCCTCACCCTCTGTAAGTGGGTACTACAGCCTGGCATCATCTTTGCTGCTGTAGTCTCAGCAGCAATCTGGCCTTGACTGGAACCCATCCTGACTCTCACATATATCATCAGGGTTCTGGAGACTGGCCCATCTTAGCCTGTCCCAAGACCTGGCCCATAATCTGGGCTGCCCAAGCCTCAATTTGGCTCTGAACCCAAACAACTCCCAGGAATGGATCATGAGTGAATTTGTTGACATTCCTCTGGTGTGTGTCTCCTGTGGCAACCATTCAGATGATGCTCACTTGTTCACGTCAAGTTTCAACAAAATCAACCTTCAATGGTTCCAGTCCATGACCTGAAGGAGGACTGAAACATAAACAACACTGCATTTGCTGTCAGTCAGTCACCTGGTATCTATGTACTTGAGATTATGCATTTAGAAAATCCTCAAATTTACTATGAATGTAATGGATAAAAGGCTGTCAACTATTACTATTTTCCACTGCATCTCTAAATACTGGGTATCAACTATTGTCAGAAACACCTGAATATCACCTTATTTGATTCAAACTTTGTATGTTTTCATTTGTACAGTTTTGTTGTTGTTACTATTATAGAAGTACATGGATTGGCTGGACAATAAAAATATGGGAGGAAACATGAATTGAGATTTTCCTACTGTGATTAGAGTAACTTCAAACATTGTTTTTGATAGTTTTCTATGTAGCTGGTTGGGAGTTGATGAAAAACACAGAGCCTTCAAGGTTCTTCTGTTGAGCTACTTTGTAGAGATACTGCAGGAAACTCTCCATGTGGACCTGGTTGCTGCATTCTTGCTGTCTAATGCAGAGATGAGAGGGAGGCCCTTTGTAAAAAGGCTTTTGGGCCCCAGAACTAATGTGCAATCCTGATAATGTAGCCACACATTCCACACAGTGAAGTCTGGACTGTAACTGCAGAGTTGCATCATCAAGAACCAGGAACATTATGAGTGGGGCTATGATCATTTAATAGAAATACACACAGAAAGAACTGCAAACATCATAAGGAATAACCTCGATGGTCTGTAAGTCTTGATTTTCATGCTGTAACCATCATTTGATTCAGGAAACAGCACCAGCAGGCAGGACCACCCCTCTTCTGGACACAACATCCCAAGGCCGACTCTGATTCTAGCTTTTCATGGCCTTCATTGTCAATATAGAGTACTTTTAAGATGTTCCTAAAGGGTATTTGAAATGCTTTAAAGGTAGCATATTACACAAAGCTACTTAAAGGAACCAGCACACGTTTTCAGAACAACTGGAGAATGTGAACCTCTGTTCCTTGTCGCTTTACTGGCAGGTTCAGATGGAAGACAGACTGTCCACATGATGCCTGGTCAGTGCGATACCACTTGAACGTTGACTTCCTAGAATGCAGGTTGGCAGATTCAAGTACTTGAGTGAAACGTGTTAGTAATAATAAGGCATTGGAAAACCTCTTTTTCCTACTGCACGCACTGATGATTAACTGTATTCTGGAAATCACTTGGGAAAAAACGATCGAGACAGCTCAAAAACCTCACTGTGTGAAAATAGAAAAACTGCAACTATTTTTCTGTGTTCTTTAGCATTTTGTTTTTTCAAAGATTTATCTTTACTGGGACATCAGACTTACAGAGAGAGAAGATGAGACAGAGGAAAGGGTCTTAAGTCTGCTGGTTCACTCCACTGATGGCTGCAGTGGTCCAGAGCTGAGCCAATATGAAGACAGCAGCAAGGAACTTCTTTGGAGTCCAGATGCCAAGGCTTTGGGTTGTCCTCTATTGGTTTCCCTGGCCACAGATACAGAGCTGGAAGACAAGTGGAGCAGCAGGGACATAAATAGGTGCCTCTGTGAGATCCCAAAGTGTGCCCGGTGAGGACTTTAGTTACTACATTTAGCATATGTATATGATTTTCTACGTATGATTAACTTGGATATGGTTAAGGTATATCAGTGATGGGCACAAAGTGTTGTGTTAATGGCTAAAGCCTCACCTCACACACATCAGGATTTTATAGTGGCACTGGTTTATGTCCAAGGTATTCCACTTCCCATCCAACTCCCTGCTTATGGCGAGCACTAGATGATAACCCAAATACATGTGACCAGCACCTGCATAGGGGATCCAGAAGAAACTCCTGGATCCTAGCTTCACACAGGCTCAATACTAGCCATTATAGAATTCAGTGGGTATATGATCATGCCAGCTATCTCTTCTTTTTGTAAATCTGATGTTCTTTTGAGAATAAATATAAAATATTTGTTACATATAATACTATTTTAAATGTGTTTTATGTATTTGTATATTTAAATATAGTACATTCTTTTACAATTACAAATAAAGGTCTTCCATATGTCAAATGTAATGTCAGCTTAGGAATGTCAGTTGAGAAGTAAAGAGACTGTGAAATGTGAAGTAAGTTGTGCTACTTACTGATCAACGTAAAAACTATTGCTGATGAACATTTTCAAACATTAAAATACTACAAGCCAAAAAGCAGACTTGTGGAAGTGACTACTTCTGACTCTCAGATACTTCAGAGGTAGGATGAGATCATATTCAAGTCCAAGGAACCTGGACACTCTGAGACCTGCTCATCATCATGTTGCCTTCTGCTCATTAGTGCAGATTCAGTATAATGAGGATTAAGATGTTTATGAACTCAACAGTCAAAGGTTCAGCAAGGGAGAGGGCAGAGCTGGCCCCAGGGACCCACAGCATGCAGAAGGAGTCAAACTCATCACACTGACATGCTGACATCATTGACAGCATCCCTGAGTGCTGGAACTCAGGCAAGCATAAACAGGCTTGGCTGTGCTTCTCTGCAACAGCTCCTGCCACAGCCCTGCAGACTGCTCAGGTGAGTGAGGCTGAGTATGTGAATGCAGGTGTAGCTGCCTTTGCTCTGAAAGTAAAGTTGTCCTGGGCAAAGTTGTTCAGTGCTAGGTCGGGAGTGGGCATTGTCTCAGCTCCCATGACCCCTTTGGAAGAGGAAGGTGTGAACACTCAGGGAGAGGGTGACTGGCTAATACTTCCCTGTTCACCTAGCAGACCCTGCTTGTTTGGCCCTGGATGGAGACTTTGGGTAGCAGAGCCACTATGCTCTGACCTCAGGTAGCTGCATTTCCCAGAAGTGAATGAAGCTGGGAGCATCAGGCAGAAGTGGGCTTACAGCCTGGGTGGGGAGGCCCCTTCCTACAGGTGCCTGACTTTTGTATATCCTCACTTCCAACACTGGGATTTTTCCTTTTTTTGCTTTTATTTCAGTGTTTCTTCCTTCCGGTGTCCTTCAGTGCTTTATGGCATTTTATAATTAAATCAAAAAAAAAAAATTGGGCCAAAATGTCACACAGTACGTAAGTTTAGGGAATTGATCAAATGTGACAACTAGTGTAAGGATGCATAACAACACAGACAGGTGTGTTTAGAAATCTTTTTTTTTTCCTTGTTGTGAACTGACATGAGCATTGCTTGCATCTACCGATTTAAGTCTCACAGTTAATCTTGGTGATAGAAAGCACCCTCCTGTTACAGATGACAAGTTATGGCCTGAGGGAGCCAGGTTGTAGTCCTAGGGTCATACATGGTAGTGTTTCCTAAGAAGCTGGAGAGTAAGGACAAGGTACACAGGAAAACAAAACAGAGAAAACAAAGCCATGACAAAACCTTTCCTCTGATCTTCCCCAGAGGAAGAGCAGAGCAGAAGCCTGAGCTCTGCCTCTCCCACCATGGGCAAGGGGCCTTTCCTTCCATCTGTGTTAGCTATTGGGCAATGAGTTTGAAAAGGTCAAGTGCAATTCTTCTGAGATGCTGCCACTCATATTAAAGGTACATATGATTCTACGTTTAGATTATATTGTCTATGTACATATATTAACCTCAACATGACAGTTCAGTCCTAAATAAAATGTGAAAAAATCAGAGTAACTACTGCTGTGTTTAAATACCTCTCCGCTTATCAATATCCTGAGAACATTCAAAATCCTTTCTAAGGGCTACTCGGAAACATGCATGTCCTGTTTCATCATGCATATTTCGCCAAGCTATACAGTCAAAGTTACTCATCCAGTTAAGCCTCAGCCTTCTGTCCACTGACTTACCTTTCCCTCCTATGCTACTACTTGTGTAGTTGACATTTTTGCTATGAAATTTTCACTCACATAGGTAAGTGAGAATGTGCAGTGTTCCTCTTTCTCTATCTGGCTAATCTCCCCAAATTCCCTGGAGGAATGGTAAGGAGGATATGCATGAGTCTAGATGGGTAAGTTGAATGTGAGCAATGAAATGGAAAGACCTCAGCATTTTGATTTAGAACTGATGAAATGCTGTTGCAACTGAATTCACATTTCTCTTGTGACAAACGTCTAGTAAATTTGGATGTATTTGATACACAGAAGGATTATGTGCAAAGGTAAGAAAAGGCACGATCACAGATTTAATGTTTAAACTGTAAATTTCACCATCTTTGTTTCAGCAGAAACAATACAAAAATAAGACATCAAGTACAAATGGGAGCCTGGGACTGGCACGGTGGTTCAATAGGCTGATCCTAAACCTGCAGCAGCATTATTCCACTTGGAAGTTAGTTCTAGCTTTGGTTGCTTCACTTCAGATTCTTCTTGTTTATGGACTGGGAAATCAGCAGAGGACGACTCAAGACCTTGTGTGGCTGCAGCGATTTGGAATACCGGAAAGCAGCTCCTTTCTACTGGACTCAGATTGGCTCAGCTCTGGACCATGTGGTCATTTGGGATGTAAGTGAACCTGCAGATTGAGGACTCTATGTCTCTTTCTCCTTTTCTCTGCAAATCTTCCTTTCAAAATAAAAGTAGTTTTAAAAAAGATGAGTTTTGTGCTCTAAAGGTGGAATGAACTATGCACATGTTGTTGCATCTTTTCACTAAACCCAGATCACATCCACTGATCTGAAACTGTCATGCTCACGTCTGTGCGTTCTGCAAATTTTCTCTAGATCACTT
Organism: Ochotona curzoniae; assembly: GCF_017591425.1. Taxonomy (NCBI): domain Eukaryota; kingdom Metazoa; phylum Chordata; class Mammalia; order Lagomorpha; family Ochotonidae; genus Ochotona; species Ochotona curzoniae. Next base: position 26,585 of record NW_024466447.1, read on the forward strand.
TGTGAAGTCAGAAGATGACACAGAGCCACCTCATCTGGAAAGTGAGCTTTTTTTCTCTCATGGGGCCTGGAATTTTGGGAAACTTTCTTATGCTTTTCAAACATGTACGTATATTAATCATGAGTCGTGAGAAAAATTCCATAGATCTTATGCTCATTCATTTAGCTATTTCAAACAATGTCATTATTTGTACCAGATGGATCAGTGACATAATCACAGTTGCTTATATCAGAAACTTCCTACTAGGTGAGATTGTTTGCAAAATCATGATTTACCTGAACAGGGTGGCTCGAAGTCTCTCCATCTGCACCACATGCCTCCTCAGTATAGTCCATGCCATCACCATCAGTCCCAGGAACACCTTGTGGAGAAAGTTCAAACCACACACTGCATGCCAGGTTCTTCCCCACCTCCTCCTCTTCTGGGTCTTTAGCTTTCTCATAAGCTCTAACTTACTGCACTACATCACAGCAGTGAACAACAAAAATGAATCTAATGTTAGAATGTATGTTGGTTATTGCTTCATGCTGCCAGCTCCACAAATGGTCAGGTGGCTCTTCCTCTGCCTCATGGCTCTTCGAGACCTCACCTTTCAGAGTCTCATGTACTGGAGCAGTGGGTACATGGCTCTCTATCTGTATAAACATCACAAACGTGTCCTCTACCTCCAGAGCTCCAGATGTGCCAAATATCCCAGCCCAGAGATCAGAGCCACTCAGAGTACTCTCATTCTCATGACCTGCTTCTTGTTGTCTTATTGGGCAGATTTCATTTTGTCCTTCTACACAGGGATCACGTTGTCCAAGGAATCAAGAGCAGCAAATACTAAAATATTTCTAGAACTGGGTTATGCCACTCTCAGCCCCTTTGTTCTGATCAGCAGGGATATTCATATCACTTCATGCTGGAGTGCTCACTGAGAAGCTTGGAAACTGCTTCTGCACACTCCTGTACGTATGAAAGTTCCCCTCTAGGGATTTAAATTCCTTGCATTCATCACAATATTAAATTCATCAAGTCCTATGTAAATGAACCTCATTTTAAGAAGAAATTTGTTCCTAAACAATCTATGCCCTGTTCAGTGCTTGAAAGAATTGGAAAATATAGATTTCTCATAGATTCTTATTTTGACATCTCTGCTATATGTCTTTATTCTTCTTGCTTATTTAGTAGGGGCTGTAATTGAGTTGGCATTCTGAGCTTGAATTAAAAAAAAAGTAATAGAGAGAAGAGATTCCATGTGTTTGTCAACACACACACTTACACCCACCCACAAATAGAGAGAGAGAGTCCAACATTTACAGTAAAAGAGCATTTTTAAAAGAAATTTTTGGAACACATTTTTTATATTTATAAAATTACATTCTATGCATCCTCAAAATGTGAGATTGGCAGAGAAAGGCTCTAATCTATAGGCACATATCCTTTTCACAAGATATCCTAGTTCTGACTGCTCACTTTCTGCATGGGATAGTATCTGACCCCTGATCCTGGTGCTAAGAGACAAATCATTTTCTAGGAGGGAGAAGGTCAGAGGTGAAGGAGGTTATGACTATTTTCTTTTAGTTTTCAGAAATCACAGTCTTAACTTCCAAAGCCTTCTGTTTATTTGAGATACGTTTTTCAGAAATGTAAGCTGCTTACTGAGTGATTGATCCATAATGACAATGTGTTAGTCACTATGCATACTTATGTGGCTTTTCACTGAGTCAGTTTTTAACATCTGATCTCTGTGTTCATAATCACATGTGCACAGGGCAGAGGTCTGCACAAGGAGTTCACAAGGACATGCTCCTTCTGGGTTTGCTCCCATGATTTAAGCTGACTGATGGTCACTTAGTGCACTTAGTTCTTAACTTTCACATCCCTTGACCAGAAGATTGGGGCTATCATTTCCATAATATGATGGCTTATGCCTTGTGTTTTCCAAGACTGTGATGCATTTTCAGCCATTCCACAGGAGCAAGCAGGTATAAAAGTACCAAGGAATGTGCTGTATGCTTCTGTGTTCACAGTTCCTCTGAACCTGGGAGGATAAATGTCAAAATACACACCGTAAAGTGGACACACCCGGTATCATTCCAGTCCTGCCTTCTTGTGCCTATAGGGTCAAGGATGGAGAATGAGGATGTTCATTCTCCTTTTCCTCATTGTTCAGCAAGAGCTCTACCAGCTGAAGTAATTTTCTGTATTATGGGACATGACTTACTGCTCTTGTGGGGGCAGTAAGCAAGTTGGATGCTCATACTATGGTTTGGGGATCCAAGCACACAGGAAAGGTCAAGGCCATTTATCAACAATCTAAGTTGATGAAGGGCAGGGCCAGATCAAGGACTATTCTCCCTCATGAGATGAAGAGGAAAACGGTGATGCTGAAAAACATGTTGCCTCCAGATTTTCAAGGTTCAGAGAGCAGAAGCAGCAGTTTAGCACCCTCTTGGTACCACCCAGTTTAACGTTTGTATTTGCTCAGGAGGAGTTGTCTTTCTCTGGGATAGGGGTGTAATCATTTGTTTCTTCCTATTTTGAAACAAGTAACTCTTATGTATTGGGTGAATAACTGGTGTACTGTGGAGGAAAAATGTCATCATGTCTCAGGTGTTTAATGTTTTAATAAAAATGCTGCATTGCATTGCAAAACTGTGTGTTTTGTTTGCATAATGTTCATATATATATGCATATGTTGTGGTATGACTGAAAAATGCTAGGTCACACATTATGCTTGTTCAGGTAGGATTGACACAATCTAATTTCCCAGCAATTTTGATAAATATGTTATGAATTACAGTCACTCTACTGCACAATAGATCTCAGCTTATCCATCCTTAGCTGAAACGTGTTCTTTGACCACCATCTCTTCAGAGATTTACCTTTGTTCTCATCCAGATCAACTCCAAGACACCAGTGAAAAGCATTCTCTTCTTTGCTTCTGTCAGTGGGACTTTTCAATTTCCTGTCTGAGAGAAATCAGACAGCACTTGTCTTTCTTTGCCTGTTGATCTCATATAACATCATACTCTAGCTTCATACCTACTTCTTCAATGTCAGGATGCCATGGTCTTTAGTGCAAAACGGTGTGTAGCTGTGCATCTGCAACACATTTCTCCTTTATTCATTTGTCTGCTCATGGAAATTGAGGTCAATTCCATGGCTTGGGTGTTGGGAATAACCCTTGCAATGAATGTAGCAGCGCTGACAGATCTACATGCTGGCACTTGCTGACATTGAATTAGCCAATTGGGTCATCATGCTGGTCCCAGGAGTTCTCTTTTATCTTCAAGAGGCAGCATCATCCTGTGTGCCATAATGGCTATACTAATCTACTATCCCATCATACATACCCAAGAATTCAAACTTGCTATCTTCTCTCTTTTGATAAAGTCATTTTCACATGACATGCCAACATAAGAACAAAAATAATGGTGGATATTGTGGCACACAATATCTATCTATCCATGTAACCTGTATCTGTGCATCTACCTATCTTTATAAAGTGAAAGGCTTTACAGTATGAAGCTATACTGCAACACAAAGATACCATACACAGCCAAAAATCACAAACTTTTCATTGTCATCAAAACTAATTTTGAGGCCAAAATCTGAAATTGTCATAAGAAAATTTGATATCTTCAGCAATTTGTATGTGATAACACACCATTAAGATATCATGAATATAATAGTGTGAATTCAGAGTCATGCAACACAACGGGATTTCATCAACTTGTAATTATGAAGTCATAACCAGTATCATCAACATTCCACTCTGATGTCACAACCAATTGCAATGTCAAAAGCAAGAATTTTGCAAGTATAATGAATTTAAATGTCACAAAATGCCAATATATTGATATCAAAACATTTGAAGTCATAATCAACTGGCAAGTATAAGCCATATTCTGATGTCAACCTAACAGTGTGATATGATCAATTAGGAAGTCTCAAAATTACAATTGCACAATTATTATTAGTATTAAGGCCACTAACTATTCACTACTAGTAAAAGCATTGCAACATCTTACATAATTTTTGTGTTATCAATCACCATTCTGATGTAATATAGCTCACATAGTACTGACATAATCAATTGTGAGTCATAAAAATATCATCGTGAGTGGCCAGGCTTCATGGCATAGTGGCTAAAGTCCTCACCTTGAATGCGCAGATCCCATATGGGCGCCAGTTCTAATCCCATCAGCCCCACTTCCCATCCAGCTCCCTGCTTGTGGCCTGGGAAAGCAGTCCAGGATGGCCCAAAGCTTTGGGTCATGCCCTGGCGTGGGAGACCTGGAAGAGGCTCCTGGTTCCCGGCTTCAGCCATTGCGGTCACTTTGGGAGTGAATGATTGGACAGAAGATCTTCCTCTCTGTCTCTCTTCCTCTGTATATGCATATCTGAATTTGCAATAAAAATAAATAAATCTTTAAAAAAAATCATCGTGAGTATAATGAATTTTGATGTCAAAGCAATGACTGTATAATCATAATCATAATCATCAATTTATATTATAAACCACAATTCTGCTGTCATAAACCAGCTATTGTACCCTCATAGTCAATGTGATTTGTGTAAATGAACCATTGAGGGCCCAGCGCAATAGCCTAGTGGCTAAATTCCTCACCTTGAGAGTCGGAATCCCATATGGTCACTGCTTCTAACCTTGGTTGCCACACTTCCCATTTACTTCCTGGACTGTGGCCTTGGAAAGCAAAGACAACCCAAAGTGTTGGGACCTTGCACCAATGTGAGAGACCCAGAAGAAGCCCCTGGCTCCTGATTTCGGGTTGGCTCAGCTCTTGCTGTTGCAGCTGCTTGTGGAGTGAACCATCAGACTGAAGATAACCAATAGAGATGCATGGAAGCTGAAAATAAAAAGATGGAAAAGGATATCTCAAGATAATGGAAAGGAAAACTGAGGTGGTATAGCCATTCTCACATCTGATGGTATGAACTTCAATGTGAAAAGCTTTATTAAAAGAGATGAAGATTGAGACCTGGGTGTCTGGAGAGAGTTGAAACTCCACTAGCCTAGCCGAGGAGGCCGCTGGACAGGATGGCTGCCTCATGCCCACTTCATATGAGCCGCAGCTGCATCCATGCAGTGAGCAGCCACAGGGCGGCCATTGCGCCTGTTGGTGCTAGGCTTCACTTGCTGGCCATCCGGCCAGGGAGCTCTGAGATTTTCGTTCTTTGATATGATGCTTAGATAGCTCCTAGCTGAATCCACAGTGCTTTGGCGACATGAATTAATCCTAAAAATTCCCAAGGACAGTAAATCTTCATCAGATAAACCTGTAATTAATACTGTCTCAACCCATGTGTTTTGAACAATTTTAAAACCTTTTACACTTTCAAAACCTTGTGCTAAGCAGAAATGCTTAGAAATCTTCCATCCCCTTAGAATGTATGAGGAAGACATGTAGTGTAACCTATCAGGAAAATGACAGGTAGCTTATTGGTAATAGATTCAAAACATTAGACAATAGTTAAACTACAAAAATACAGGGGGAACCAAAAGCGATCCTGACAACCTACTAACGGGAGGCCATATTCACAGACCAGGGGTGGACCCCAGAGTGGAGCAGGAGGACATGAAGAGGCTTGTATTCCACACTGGAGACTCCCGGATCCCCACCAAGGACTATCAGTACTGGCACCAAGGACTGCATCCCAACTGCCAGAGAGACCCCGGGGAATTGGAATGCCTTCTGAGCCCAAGAAATCAGAGGGCATCCCCCCCCCCCACTTCGGATCTACTACACAGGATGAAAGAAGCCCGAAATCTTCCTCGTGGGATCCAAGGTCATCAGAACAACATACAGGAACGAAGAGTAGTCCTTGGAATCAAAAGAACAGTAAACTTCCTTCTGGACTAAGGAGAGAAGCTTTCTCTGGTCCTTAGTTAGCTCTAACTTCTGGTCTCCACCCTCTCTGCAATGACTATCAGGATCACTGCAGAGCCCCACCTCTCCAAACACACACACACACACACACACACACACACACACACACACACACACACACATTAGAATAGATAAACAGAGAACCTCAAGAAAAGCTTGGTCAGCATTGACTCACACATACCTTACTAGGCAGGACACAGAGCAAGTACTGCTCACCAAGGTACGGAAGATTTCTCTGCACACTCCTCCTATAACGACTATGCACCTCAATTGTTGAAATGTCAATGGAGTAGATGCAGCATGTCGTTAAAAACTTGCATCATTTACAATATATTATTTACTCAATACTATGTCAATTAGTGCCACAACACTGTATACTGTTGCTGATGTTATGTTGGGGCTTTTCATTGATCAGGATTTTACTCTGTTGGCTCTGCCTTCAGACCAGAGAAAGTCTCCACAAGAAACCGTTGAACTTATCTGGACGATAAGATTTTGGACTCTATGCTTGGTATATACTTACAATGAAGGAATCTCAACTGAACTTGAGCTGTGGTTATGCAACAAGGTGGAAGAACCCACCATGGGGGGAGAACTATGGGAGGGATGGGAGGAATCCCAGTACCTATGGAACTCATCACATAATACAATTTTATGAATAATAAAAAAGAAAGTAGGCTTTATGTGCTTCAAAACATAATACAATGCTAACAAAAAAGAAAGAGAGAGAGAGATGAAGACTGACACCATAAAGGGATTCGTTCAGCAGGAAGAAATAATGATAATAAAGGTATACACACCAAATTCAAGGACAGCCAGCTATGTGAAACAACTATTGATGGGCTTAAGGAGAGCTACAAATCCTAATTCTATACTAGTATGGGACCTTCACACCCCATTAACCTCAATGGACAAATCAACGAGCAGAAACTCAGGAAGGAAGCAACAGGTCCCACCCAGGCAAGAGAACAAGTGGAACTAATTGGTAGCTACAGAGTCTTTTATTCCATAGACATTAAATATAACTTTTTTATTCATCTGCACATGAAAACTTCTCCAGTATTGATCACATTATAGATCACAAAAGAACTATCGTTAAATTTTTCAAAAATCAGAATCATCATAAGCAGTCTGACTCACGTTGATTATTGTTTCAATGGTTACTTCACAATATCTTACTACATGTGAGATAGGCAGCTTGAGGTTGAGTTAATATTACATTTTACAGGTACTATTTTTCATATAGACATCATTTCATCCTAAATTAAGGCAAACATGTGGCATCTAACCTTTGGGGATTGGCTAATTTCCCTTAGCATTATGATCTACATCAAAGAATTGTAAAACCTAATATAATTTTAATACCTTAAGTTATTCCATAATAAGGCAAGAGAGTGGGGAAATCTTCCATCACTCTAGAAGGTGTGAGCAAGACATGAAATATTAGTTACTCCTCACTATGTTATTGAAGATTTCTCTGCAAACCCCTCCTAAAACTGTTCTGTACCTAAACTGTTGACATACGTCTTGTTAGAGTTATAACCCAGTCTGAACTACGCAAAGAAGAGCAGGTTCAGCAAACTCATGCTTCAACACTATAAAATGCTAAACATTATAATGACAATAGACACAAGACAACTGAACAGTAATCTGTAGTCATTTTAAGATGTATAGAACCCAGTTGTATATAAATTAAAATAGAAATGTAAATGAGGTAGTCACGGTATGTGGTTAAGAACTTGCTTTTTTTAACACATTAGTTACTCAATACTATGTCAATTAATTCCAAAATGTTATAAATTGTTGTTGATGTTCTGTTGGGGTTTTAGTTGATTGGGATGATACTATGCTAGCTCTACCTTCAGACCAGAGAAGGTCTCCCCAACAAGCCATTGAACTTATATGGACAATAAGATGCTGGACTCTATGCTTGGTATATGCTTGCAATGAAAGAATCTCAACTGAACTTAAACTGTGGTTATGCAACAAGGTGGAGGAATCCACCATGTGGGGAGGACCATGGGAGGGGTGGGAGGAATCCCAGTACCTATAAAATTGTGTTACAAAATACAAGCTAATTAATAAAAAAAAAATCAGAGTAACCCCATGCATCTTTTTGATTCTATGTCTACGAATCTTGGAGATATCTTTTGTCTATTTGTTCTTCACAGATTATGTGTGTGTTATATACACACATTATCCCACTTATTTTACTTTTTTCTGAAAAAAAATGTGGCTTAAAATACTTTCTACCCATGTTTTTAATGTCATTTGGGAAGTGAATAGTAGGATAGGCATTTGCTGTATCTGTTAGAAGCACTTGATATGCATGTATCCTGTCTCAGAGAGCCTGGGATGGAGTTGTAGTTCCACTACCGACTAAACGACTAAAGCTCCCACTAACATGGTTGGAAATTGAGGCGGCTCAAATAACAGGGTCACTGTTATCTCCTGTTGAACTCATTTTACAATTTTTGTTTTAATTTTATATCTGTCATTGCCCTGGATATATCAGATATTTAGGGAATGAAATAATCATTGAGAAATCATTTTGCCTCTATTGAATAAAGCAAGTAAGATAATATTTGAAAAAATTTAGTGAGAAAATTATCTGTTTTGAATACATGATTTTAAAGTTAATTAAACTATCCAATTACATACTATATATGTGTAATAAATGTATATGTAGGGATTCATCTTTATTTGAAAGGCAGACTTTTTAAAATTAATTATATTGCATTATGTGACACAGTGTTATGGGCACTGGGATTCCCCCACCCCTCCCTGAAACCTCTCCCCATGGTGGATTTCTCCACCTTGTTGCATTACCACAGTTCAAATTCAGTTGAGATTCTCTCATTGGAAGTATTTACCAAGCATAAAGTCCAGCATTTATTGTCCAGATAAGTTAAACAGCTTGTTGGTGAGACCATCTCTGGTCTGAAGGTAAAGCAAGCAAAGTATCATCCCAGTCAATCAAAAGCCCCGACATAACATCAACAACCATTTACAACCTTATTGCATTAATTGATATGGTATTGATTAACAATATCTTAACTGGAAAATGTGGGTTCTTAACTATATCTTGTGACTTCTTCATAGACATTTCAATTTTTGGTTTATAGTCAACTGGATTCCATGCATCTCAAAATGGCTATAGATTACTATTCAGCTGTCTCATCTATTTTTATTTTTGTATTTAGCTGTTTATGGTGTTAAAACCTGATTTTACTGAACTTAGTTCTTTTTCAGATGGTGTGAATTGGCTTATAACTCTAGTAAGACATGTGTTACCAGTTCAGTTACAGAACATTTTTTTTAGGGTGGGTGTGCAGAGAAATCCCCAATACCCCAGTGAGGCGTAACTAATCTTTGTGTCCCACCTAGTGAGGCATGATTGAATCCACGCTGGCCATTTTCTGTCTGATTCTTAGCATTCCTTGTTGTTGTCTGCCCATTCCAGATTGAAAGGCAGACTTTGCAGAAAAGAAGAGAGAAAACATTGTATTTCCTGCTGCATTTCCCAGATGAGTTGTAGAAGCCTCTCCTGGTTCTCACACATGCATGCAGGTTCCCAAGGACGGGGGCCATCCCTTGCTGCTTTCCCGGCCACAAGCAGAGAACCAGTTTAGAAGTGGAGCATCCAACACAGGAACTGTCCCCAGACGGCATAGATGCAAGTGCCACAGGTTGCATACAGGACTGCTGAGCCATCACGTCAGCCCCCGAATATATTTTTAAAGTTGCCAGTATTATCCAAAAAAAAAAAGTGTGCCATAAACGGGATTTGTGCACTTAGTATCTTCACTTAATGCACTTTATGAAAACACTTTGACATGTCAGACAGAGCTAATGAAGTGAGCAATCCAATTGAGTTCCTAACATTGCAAACTTTTCAACATGTAGAACAGGCTAAACCTCCGAATTCAAGCGACAGCATCCAATACAGGCAACAGTTTGTGTCACAGCTGCTCCACTTTTGGACTGATCCAGCAACATTCCCCACCCATACGTGCATTGACGTGAGCACTATGTGGGCTGAACCTCTATGGGCTGAACCTGACCTTGCAACAGCTGGTGCACATCAGAGCCAGGTCTGAAGACACAACGTTTCTTAGGGGACTGCCCAGTTGGACTTGTGAAGTAGAACCCCAAATGTAGGAAAAATCCTAAGACCATGTGCATTGAATCAGGATCATATGTTATAGGACTGCATATTTTTGTTGCTGATTTCCACATAAGAAAGCATGCCCGGTTACACATGAAAACAAGATAGCCAGGTCAGCTAAGACAACAGAAGAATTTGAATATTTCACCAAAACGTGGATGGATTGACAGGGTGAATAACATTCCTGGACAGGCTTTGCAGCAAGCACCTAAGTCTGTAGACAGACTGAGGATGTGAAGGACAGCCAATAGATCTTAGAAAGAATTTTTAACTCTGGTAAAAGGAAACCAACAACTTTTCAGTACAAACAAAACCATTCAAGTAACACCCTTGGAACATTGTATGCATTTGTGTCTTTTAGAGGTAACATAGTTAACATGAAATGACTAACTCTGTTCCTTAGCACTGATGTAGTGTGTCAGCGAGGAGTGGCACACTCTTTCCTGCCTTCAGCATCAGACACAAGAGAAACTACTAAACCACTTGTCTCACCCAACTTTACCTGTCCCCAGTCTTGAGCCGCTCCACATAAATCAGTGGCCCTAAGGGGTCTCAATCCCCTCACCCATGTAATAAAATTTAAGATAAAATAAAACTTTTATAAGACCAAACAGATAACCAAAAACATCAACAAAGTAATTTTGTAAAAGATACATTTATTTTCATTGGAAAGGCAGATTGACAGAGAGATGGAGAGACAGAGATCTTCCATCTGCTCTTTGACTCCCTAAATTGCTGTGATGGCTAAAGTTGAGCAAATCCAAAGCCAGGCACCAGGAGACAAGAGGTTATTACACTTATCCCACAAGGGTATAGACCCAAGGCTTGGGACATTCTCCTCTGCTTTCCCAGGTTACATCCTGGGAGCTGTATTGAAAGTAGTGCAGCCAGGTCATAAACTGAAAACAATGAGGGATTCCTGTGTTGTTGTTGGTGGATTAGCCCATTGAGTCCATGTCCCAGTCCCTAAAATAAGTTAATAACAATGACAAATGTTTAAAGTACACATATGATTGAGAAATGCTTCATCCTTGCAATGTTGATCAGGTAGAAGTATGTATAAAAAGCTGAATGAAAAGTCATATTTCACATTTTAAATTCTGCTCAATATTTGGAATTCATGCACAATTGTTAAACCAAGAGTGTTTGAATAATAAAATGAGACAATATTTTAAGAAATAACAGATAATCTGTGAGCCTTAAGACATGACCCTTCAGAGAGCAGTCTGTGAAGAACCTCCCAGAGTGTGTGAAATAGGATGCATCAGCTGATGTTGAAGTGTAGTGAGTATGGTCTGACATTTATGACACCAGTTGGAATCCCGGCTGTTCCAATTCTGACACAGCTTGCTGGCAATGCACAGGTGAAAGCAGCAGAAGGTGGACCAAATATTTGAGCCTCTGTGCCCACACAGGAGATCTGAAACAGACTCCTGTCTCCTAATCTCAGACATGCTCAGCTCGGTCACTTATGTCCAGCTTGGAAGGGAACAAGAGGATGAACGTTCTCCTATGATAGGGGACTAATATCCTGGATTTACAATGATCTTCAGAAACCCAGGGACAGGATTAAAAAAAAGCTGCAAAAAAAAAATGGGGAAGGAAAGTGAACATATATATATTTTTTTCCAAATGAACAGATTCAAATGGCTAAGAGGCATATGAAAAGATACTCAGGCTCCCTGGACATCAGGTAGATACAAATGAAAACCTTGTTGAGATACCACCTAACTCCAGTGAGTCTGACCTACATTCAAACCTCTACTAGCAACACCTGCTGGTATGGATATGGGGAGAAAAGCACCCTCCTTCACTGCTGGTGGGAGTGTTGGTTAGTACAACCACTGTAGAGACCAGTATTGAGAGTGCTTGGAGAATTGCAAATAAATCTACCATATGACCCAGTTATTGCCCCTAGGAAAATACCCAAAAGAAATAAAATCTGCATATGAAAGGGACCTGTAATCCTATAGTTACAGCATCACAATCGACAATAGCAAAGATATGCAAATAATCCAGATGTGTGTCTAAAGAAGAGTGGTTAAAGAAACTGTAGTCCATCTCCTCCATGGAATATTGCTCAGCTATTCAGAAGAATGGAATTTATAGCAGTTGCAACTACAGTGTCCCAATTTGAGGCCATTCTACTCAGTGAAATAAGTCAATCCCAAAAGAACAAATACCATATAGTCTAGCTAATATAAAGAAACCATCATGTAAAGCCTAACTTTAATGACCTGTTCCCATACTGTTTTGTTGTTGTTGTTGTTCAGCTGTTTGTTTTTTTTTTTTAGGCTGCATCCCACATGTTTTGATGATTTTGATTTAGTTTCATTTCTTCCACATACTTTCCCTTCTCTTGTCGAATTCATTGCTAGCTCATGGATTACACGGTGGGATAATTTTATCCAAGAGGCTTTTGTAGTTTCCTTTTGTCACCCATGTGTTGGTTACTCAGTGGCACATTTTTCATGGTGCTATAATTTTATTGTTTGTGTTTTTGCTGTTGTTGTTCTAATTCATACAGGCTGTTGATCTTATTTCATGGCTTCTCATTTATGGAAATGATAAGTGATGGAGTACTAGAGACTAACATACCCAGATGTGGGGATACAATGCAATATGCACTCCTGCTTCTAAAGCAAAGATGCACTCCCAGTGAAACTATTTGATATGTGTAGACACAGGATGATGAACTTTCTGACATTGTCTGTACCAGCAATGTCATGAAACACTTAAATAACAGGCTGATGGGATTATGATTCCTTATGAAGGACTATACTATTGTAGCAACATGAGGAAAATCTGTCGGGGGTGAGAGTTTGAGGGGAGGGAATTCCAGTCTATATGAAATTGTTCCATAAGATTCAAAACTTCAAAATAAAATTTTAACAAAAAAAGTAGGAGACACAAAAATGGGAAAATCTACCATATTCATGGATTGATACACTTACTCTCATTGATAGCAGCACGATAGCCTAGCAGGCAAAGTGTTCACCCTCCATGTGCCAGGATCCCAAATGGGTGCTGGTTCTAATCCCTACTGCCGCACTGCCCTTCAAGGTCCCTGCTTGTGGCCTTGGAAAGCAGTTGAGGATGGCCCAAAGCCTTGGATCCTGCACTCGTGTGGGAGACCCAGAAGAATCTCTGGGCTCCTGGATTCAGATCAATACAACTCTGGCCATTGCAGTCACTTGGGCAGTGAATCAATGGATGGAAGATCTTCTCTGTCTCCCTTCTTCTCTGTATATCTGACTTTCCGATAAAACTAAAATAAATCATTAAAAAAATTAATGTAAGCACACCGCCCTAAAGTAATTTATAGATTCAAAACAGTTACAATACTCTTCTCAGGTCTAGAAATAAATTATTCTAGAATTTATATGGAAACACAAGAGACCTGAAAAGCAAAAGCAGTCTTAAAGAGCAAAAACAAAACCAGAGACATCATAATATCAGACCTCAAGACTTACTGCAGATCAGTTTATAATAAATACACTTGGTACTGGCACAAGAGCAGACACGCAGCTCATCAGAAAGCCTGAGAAAACTCAGACGGTAACCCACACATGTAAGAGTCAACTGATTTTACAAGTGAAGTGAATTCAACCCAGGGAGAAAGGGCAGTCTCTTCAGCAAAAGTTGCTGAGAGAATTGGCTCAGTGAGTGTAGAGATATGAATCAAATCCCTGGGTTTCATGTTTTTCCATATGATGTCCTTACATGCTACATATCTATTGTTACACTGCAAGCAATTACACAAATCTTCTAAATAAATTGTAATTATCATGAAAAGAATCACCTTAGTTTACTCCCTTAATCCAGAGGGTCACATTGGAAAAAAAATTAAAACTGAATTAACAATCATCTTCAAACAATTTAATCATTAAAATGAATTTAGCACATATGCACTGGAATCAGAGCTTCATCAAGTCTCTCATTTGGGTTACATGGATACAGACACTTGAACCATTTTAAGTTGGTTTTCCTAAGCGCATCAGTAGCATGGAGCTGGACTGAAAGTGAAGTAGACAGGACAAGATCTGGTGCCCACATGGGGTGCTGGCATCACGCGGAGTGGCTTTTGTCACTACAGCACAACTGCTGACCCAGTGTTTTAATGTTACTCCTTCAGCAACTTAGTTTTATGACACAAAAGTCTTCTCTGGTTCCCAAGTTAACATAATTTTCCGTTAAAATTTACATTTATCTTATTAATATGAAGTTTAACTATGTGCCCCAAGCCCAGAAAGCCCCTTTCCCCCACAGTCTCAGGACCCAGCCTAAATCACACTCCCCTTTAACTGGTCTGATCCAGCAGGTCCTGCCTTTGTCTTGAGTAGCAAGAGCTGCGGTTTTCTGCCTTCCTCACTTCTAGGACATCTGGTTACAGCTTCCTCAGATCCTCCTGTAGCAGGTGGTTCCCGGAGGGTGATTTTATCCCATTCAACATTGTCACACCTGCTTAAGATCAATAGACACTGGCCCTTATTCAATGGGAGGCAGGACATTCACAGACAAGACTGGCCCCGGTTTTCCCAGCCTGGGGAACCCAGGGTCAGCCCTGTAGGTGAGCTCTCCAGGTTGGCGTCTTAACAGATTCCCCACCCCAAGTCACGATGAGCGTCGCCAAGCAACGCCATGAGACGCATGCGCACCTCAAGCCTCTCCTCAACCTGTCACGAGGCATGCGCAGGAGTACGCCAGGTTGGACCAACGTTTATATCACCAGTTCTGAGAGATTATCTTGCTGTCAAAGGTGAGTGGAGATTGGCTGACTGTATGACACAATCAGGCAGAAGTTCGTGTCTGAATCTGAGACTAAAGACCTTGTCCAGAGAAAAATCTTCTAAAGGATGGCTCTCCTTTGTCGTCAGTTACACATTTCTTTGGTTTCTTCCGAATTTCCACAGGAAGTTAACAGCTGCAGCGAAGTTGAGTCTTGGTGATCTTAGAAACTGTGTCCCTGAAGGTCATCAGCTGCAACTACGAAGTAGAAGTCAGCATTTGTTTACCAAGATTCATAGAAAAAATTACCATTTTCTCTCTTTTTTTGAAAGAATTTCTCTATTTTTCAAAAAAAAATTTTTTTTAAATCAAAAACACAGTGAGAGAGACAGAAAGAGACCTTCCACCACTGGTTCCTTCTCCAAATGTCAGCAAGGGACAGGGCTGGGCCTGTCTGAGACCAGGAGACAGGAGTCTATTCCAGATTTCCCACATGGAGGGCATTCTTGAGGCAGGGACCCAAGTATTTGGGCCACCCTCTGCTGCTTTTCCCTGTGCATTGCCAGCAAACTGGATCAGAAGTAGAACAGCCTGGATCCCAGTCAGCATCATGGCCATCAGACTGTACTCACTCCACTTCAACACCAGTTGATACATGTTATTTCTCACACTCTGGGAGGGTCCTCACAGACTCCTTTCTGAAGGTTCATTTCCTAAGGCTCACTGATTATCAGTTATGTCCAAAAATGTTGTCTCATTTTATTACTAAAATCCTCCTGGTTAAACCAGTTCCTTAAACTCCAAATATTGAGCAGAGCACTTGTATAACTTGTGCATTTAAAACATAACTTTCTCTCAACTTTCATAAATACTTCCACACAATCAGTATTGCAGATTTGAGTATTTGGTAATTCTGAGGGTATCTTAAGTATTCCTTTTGTGTTATTTCCTTTTTTTGCAGGGCAGGTATGGGCTCACCTGACTAACCCTTCCCCAGCAGCACAGGCATCCCATATTGTCCTCAGTTTCTTCGCGCTGTGCCCCTTCACATCCAGCTCCCTGCTTAGAGCCTGGGAAAATAGAGGAGATTTTCCCAAAGATTTGGGACCCTGTAACCACATAGAAGACCTGTAAGAGACTCCTGGTTCTTGGCTCCTGGCTTTGGATCATCTCAGCTCTGGTCATTGTGGCCATCTGGGGAGCCAAACAGCAGGTGGAAAATCTCTGTCTCTCCATCTCTCTGTGAGTCTGCCTTTCCAATGAAAAGAAATCGAGAGTTCAGGTGAGTCCGGCAGAGGTATGGGTGTCTGATTCCCCCAGCCGCACCATGGCCTGGCCAGGTTTTTGCTTGGGATCCAGTGCTGCCAGGTGTGGTGGGTGCCATGAGATTCTGGTGGGGGTTCCAGTTTGTCCAGCAGCATCCCCCATGCATACACACAGTGACATGAGCACTATATGGGCTGAACTTGTATGGGCTGAACCTGACCCTGTGCACCAGCTGGTGCACATCAGAGCCAGGTCTGAAGACACAAGGTTTCTTAGGGGACTGCCCAATTGGACTACTGAAATAGAATCCCAACCGTAGGAAAAATCATAAGGCCATGTGCATTGAATCAGGATCATATGTAATAGGACTGCACAGTTTTGATTGCTGACTTCAACATAAGAAAATAAAGCATGCCCAGTTACACATGAAAAACAAGATAGCCAGGTCAGCTAAGACAACAGAAGATTTTGAATATTTCACCAAAAGATGGATAGATGGACCAGGTGAGAAGCGCTCCTGGACAGGTTTTGCAGGAAGCACCTAGGTCTGTGGAAACTCTTAGGAAGACTACTGCAGATAATAGAACATAGAAGGAATTTTTCAACTGTTTTATAAGGAAACCAACAGTTTTTCAGGGTAATCAAAGCCTTTCAAGTAACACCCTTGAAACATCGTATACATTGGTGTCTTTTAGAGGATACATACATAACATGAAATGACTGACTCTGTTCCTTAGCACTGATGTACTACACTGTTTCTAAATTGTTTGAAATGATGCCAGTGCTGTAGGTGAGCACAGCTGTCCCAGGACACTATATTTTTTTTTTATAAAATAAATGCTATCTTTTAGCAAAACTTGAATATGATATCAATATGGTTGGTGTATGATACCAGGATTTATTGTGACAATGCCATGGTCACATTAAGATATCAGAATCATGATTTATATAAACTTAAGGTTGTGGTGTGATGATTTTCTGGGAATCCAGTAATTGTTTATTACACAAAAATTATTTATGACAATGCAAATCCAGTATATGACACAATAATTGATTATGATCATAGCTGGATTATGGCCCCATTATTAAGCTACCACTGTGGTATGTCTATGTGGCTTATCACAATCCAATTAATTATATTATGCTTTATTTTGAAAATGCTTTACAACATAAAAATGTATTGTGATGGCATGCTATATCTATGATATAAACATTGTGGTTAATTATATACTCAAGTATAAAGACACATCAATAATTGCTTATTACTCAATGACTTTTTGATCAATAAAGTTAATCATGATATCACAATTTAGTTTTATAATCAGGGTGGTACTTTCACATATCAGTTGATTCTGACATTACCAGCTTCTATGACAATAAAATGGTGGATAATAAGTACAGTAGCTACTAACACAATAAGGTGGTAAGATTATGGCAACACAATTATGACATAATATATGTTTATCAGAATGATGATGTAGGATCAATTATTATGACACAGCATGTTTCTATGAGAATGCATTGGTGGTTTGTGGCAACAAAATTTACTGTCATAGTATCAGAATCAAGACATGACAATTGGTTGTGATGGTACACGTGTGTATTTTTCTTTTAAAAATTATATTTATTTTTATTGGAAAGTCAGATATACAGAGAGGTAGAGAAAGAGACAAAGATTTTCCATCTGTTGATGGACTCTCCATGTGACTGCAAGACCAGGGGATGAGCTGATCCAAATCTGGGAGCCTGAAGCTTCTTTTGGGTCTTCCACACAGGTGCAGGGTCCCAAGGCTTTTGGATCATCCTTGACTGCTTTCCGAAACCACAAGCAGGGAGCTGCTTTGGAGGTGGAGTAGACAGGATATGAACTAGCATCCAAATGGGACTCGGCACATGCAAGGTGAAGATTTTAGCCATTACACTACCATTTCATGTCAAAATAATGATTTATCACAAGCCATCATGCATGAAAATGTGATAATTTTATGACATCAAAACTGAAGTCACAATGGTTTATGAATTCAAAACCTATTTTGTAAAGAAATTATGAAATATCTGTTCCATAGAATTATACTCTAGCATTTTAAAAAAAACATGATATTATACCATTTGCAATAAAATGGTCACAAAGACCATTATACTCCTTGCAATAACCCAATCACAAAGGACAATATCATTCATTTTCTCCAAAATAAGGCAACTTCCAAGGAAAATACAACCTAAATAAATAGGTAAATATATATATGCATCTGTTCTCATGGATGAAGTGTACAGTGGAGATCCGCATACCAGGAATTCAAGATACTCCTGAATAAAATAAGGACTCCCAGTGAGACCATAAAATATCCTTGAAAATATGATCCTAGAAGTTGTATTATTGTCTATATCAGCACTGCCATTGTACATTTAGATAGCGGAATGTTGGACATGTGACTGTTCCTGAAGGACTATACTATTGTAATAATATTAAGGGGGATGTGAGAGAAGGGAATGAAGAGGAGGAGGAAATTTCTGTGCTTATGTAGCTATATCATGAGGAACAACTTTAAAAATAAATGAAAAAATGAATTATTTAAAAATTCTAAACAAACCTTTAGCAAATAAAATTTAATATAAAAAAACAAAATTTAAAAAACAAAAAAAAATAAAATACAACATGTTCAAATGAAAAGTTTCATCCATGAATACAGGGTTGGCTTAATATTTAAGAATCAGTTAATATTATTTACAGTATATATAAAAAACTGAAGAGAAGAATCATGTGATGATTTTAGTGCCTAATGGCATTTGACATAGCTTTACAATCTTTGGTAACTAAATGATCATATGGGATTCTGGTGCTTGTAGGCTGAGGGTTAGCCAAATAAGATATTGCAGCCGAGGGCCTGGCACAATAGTATAGCAGCTAAAATCCTGGCTTGAGCATGCTGGGATTCCATGTGGATGTCGGCTCCAATCCTTGTGGCCCCGCTTCCAATCCAGTTCCCTGCTTGTGGCCTGGGAGAGCAGTCGAGGACAGCCCAAGACTGTGGGATCTTGTATCAGTGTGGGAGACCCAGAGGAGGTTCCTGGCTCCTGATTCTGATTGTCTCAGCCTGACACATTGTGGCCACTTGGGGAGTTAACCATCACATGGAAAATCTTTCTCTTTTTCTCTCCACCTAGCTGTATAATTGACGTTCTAAGAAAAATAAATAAATCTTCAACAAAAAAGATATTGCACCAGACCCAAATATTGGGATTCTTATTGAACAATGTCAAAAGCTTCCTTGTAGAATCAGAACAGAGTGCAAGAGGGGTTAGGTCATGATGTAACACCAACCAGTTCACATTGAGTCAAGGACAGGTTCTCCCTATATTGGGCTAGGCTGCAGCGTAGCCTTTAAGAAAAATCATCACTGCCATCTGAGGAGACATTTGGCAGCAGTTCTGTTGCCATCATTTAAAGGAATTAAGCACAACAATGGTGAAAGTGAACACAAATGAAAAGAACAGGATATTCCGGGAACAATGGGTTTTTGCCAGGATCCAAGCAGAGGATTCACACCAGATTTTTCCTTTTTAAAATTTTTCTTTATTTTTATTTGAAAGGCAGATTTTCAGAAAAAAAAAGGAAAAGCTGAGGTCTTCATCTACTGGTTCACTCCCTAAATGCTACAACGTGGCTGATCCAAGAAGGAGATTCCTCTGGGTCTTCCACCTGAGTGCAGGGGAGAACATTATTCTGTTTGATGTATTACACATTACACCACCACCACACAGGATGATGTTGGAAAATAGGGCTTTCCCAGTCATTTTAATAGGTATTATGTTTTTGAGTATTGGAAAGACAAATATACACAGTGAAGCAGCGAGAGAACAAAAGATCTTCTGTCCACTGGTTCACTCTCGAAGTGGCTGCACAGCAAAGCATATCCAGTCCAAAGCAAGGAGCCAGGCATTTGTTCCAAAACTTCCATATGGTGAAGGTTCTTTTTTTTTTTTTTTTAAGATTTATTTTTATTATTTTTTCATTGGAAAGGCGGATATACAGAGAGAGGAGAGACAGAGAGGAAGATCTTCCATCTGATGATTCACTCCCCAAGTGAGCGCAATGGGCCGATACTATGCCAGTCCAAAGCCAGGAGCCTCCTCCGGGTCTCCCACGCGGGTGCAGGTTCCCAAAGCTTTGGGCCGTCCCCGACTGCTTTCCCAGGCCACAGGCAGGGAGCTGGAAGGGAAGCGAGGCTGCCGGGATTAGAACCGGTGCCCATATGGGATCCTGGGCGTGCAAGGCGAGGACCTTAACCACTGTGCCACCGCGCCGGGCCCCCATATGGTGAAGGTTCTTAAGACCTAGGGTCACCTTGTACTGTTTTCCCAGGCCACAAGCTAGGATATGAATGCGAAGCAGAGCAGCTAGAATAGGAACTGGCACCCATACGGCATTCTGGTGCACACTAGGCAATTTAGATATTAGGTTATCATGCCTGGCCCCATAGGTATTAAATTTGTCTATTTTCAAATTTTTTTTAAATTTAATTTTTTGATGTTTATTACATGATTGATAAGGGTGGGGAGGATTGAGGGTTAGGGAAAAGTAGCTGAAATCATTGTTTCTAAATTTTCTATCTCCTCTTGACTCTGGGGGAATGGAAGCCTCCCAAATGTCCCGGTATCCAGAGATGGGGAACTGCCACCCAGTATCAACCCAGGGTCCCGATGTGGTGTATGTTTCGAGGTTTGGATAATTCTGAAATGCTGTAGATTTTAACAATCTAAAGTTGAGGCAACCTTCCCACCCCCATTGGCTGATATAGTCAACCTCAGTCTCCACTCACTCAGATTTTTGCTGTCATCATTTGTTCAGGTAGTTGTCCAATTTGCTCAGTTCTGCTTGCTCTGCTATGAAACCAAATGGTCTGCCATATTCTCCATGTACATCAGGGTCTGTGTCCACTGCTCTGCATTTTTCACTCACGGGCAGACCCAAGGACTGGGACAAGGTGACCCAAGCCCTGTCAAATCCCGTGCTGCTGGGACTCACCAACATAGTACCCACAATGTAGGTGAACCTCAGGACCTGGGAGAGGTGACTCTAGCCCTGCCGGATCCCCTACACTCTGGGGATTTTGAAACCAGTACCATCATTGAGGGGGATCCCAGTACTCAGATTAGGCTAGCCTGTCTCTGGGGCTCACAAACCCAGCACCCACTGACCCCAGGTTGGCTTGGCTCACCTCACCTCAGCATCCACTATTGCATTGCACAGGCTGGCTCAGTCTAGTTTGTCCCCACTTCCAGCTCCTGCTGGTGAACACTACAGCCCATCCCAATGTAGGGAGAACCTGTCCTTGTGAACTGGATGGTGCTGCATAATGACCTAACCTCTCTTGCACTCTGCTCTGTTTCTTAGAAATGCCAGTGGATATTAGGAATTGGTCCAGCCTGTTCTGTAACCAGACCTGATCCACATATGTACTAGTGGGTACTGTGACCTAGTATGGTCTATATTGCTCCGAACCTTGGTTCTTGTGGTCACCTGCAAGGATTGTATCTCTGTGAAGGAGTTTCCCAAGGTCCTCTGTCAGATCTCCTCCAAGTGGCAAATCTCACACACACCCACATGTCCTTTGCCCAGGTTGACTTTGTCCACCTTTTGTCCTGGCATGAACAATTGCCTTGTTCAACCAGCCACACCCATTCTTGTTATGACAGTTGGGTGTTGCAACCCAGCTATGCCTGTTCTACACCCAGACACATGTTACATGCCTGTTACATGGCTGAGTGGGAGTAAAGAGATAGCCCAGTCTGTTCTACACCTACCATTACTCCCATGAGTATCCGTGGATGAGGGAGTGAAGCTGTGTTTTGATTCCCAGACCCAGTCCACTCTCACATCAAGAGAGGATGGAACCATGTCTAGCCCAGCCTGCTGCCCTCAGTCCAGCTCTCATGCTCACCAGTGGAAACCCCAGCCCAGACACTCTTCAGCTCCTGAGGATGACAGTGCCGAACAAAATAAAAACCTCAGAAACATGTGCAATGACATGAAACAGAAGTTAGCCTTTGATTTCCACACATGGAACCCTGTGTAGTTGGTTTATTTCCTTACTGCAGAGGCAGCTGATGTCAGGATAAATGATTGGAAAAAAAGGTGAGTAAAGTTTGGGGGCTGAGAGATGAAACTAGAAGGGGTCTGTTCAACTTGGTGGATATTAGTTTCAAACAAATAGACAAAGAGGCTACTTTCTACAAGAAAGAAGGTCCCCATTTTCCTCAGCATTGCCTGTATAATCTATTGAAGGAAACTGCGGATAACAATGGCAGAAACAAGAGTTATCAGTGAAGACTACTAGACATTTTGACAGCAGCGTTCTGGAAACATGGATGAAAAAAAGTGCTATGCTACTTCCTTTGAACAAATTATAAACAATGACTTGACATTTTGGGATTTCCTTTAGAAATCCTTTACACGTAGTTATACAGAACATCAGTTTACCGTTATCCAATCAGAAAATCAGTGGTTTAACATCAATTCGATCCCGGTTAGTCTATAATTAATATCAGACACACAATTTGCATTTTTTGGTTTAATTATACTAGGAAAATTATTCCACGTTTGTTGTTAATGGTCAGCTTCCTAATGTTGAAAGTGATCAGCACTTTCTGATGATCAGGACCTAACATTTACATCCACCAAAATGAATTTGAGATGCATTAGTGCAACTCGAATAATAGCATGTTTATAAAGCAGATCTGAAATGTATCTTAGAAACAAATGCTAGTAAAGAAATGCTAGATGAAGATGGGGAGTATTTGAAGATGGTTCTTGTACTATGTGTTAGGAGAAGTATATGGAAGATGATGAGTGTATCCACAGGACTACTCAGTTCAGTATACAAGGGAGTTCCAGAAGTATTTCTCAAGATATTCTATCAAGTACAGATCTTTCTTCAGACGCCATTGAAAAGAAGGAAAGCCAGCTTTGAACAGAAATAAGATTCCTGTCTATGTGAAAGGCCATCTGCACATTCTGAAACACTTGGGTGTGATCTAGATGTGTAATAAGTGGGGAAGACATGATTGAAACAGCTGTGAGCATGGCTTTAGAGACTGCTCAAAACAGCTTGAAAGAAAAGGAAAAACTAATTTATATTAAAAATCATAGAGATACTCCTGTTTCAAAACATTATCCTGTGTGGTGACAAAATAAATAATATGTCAAATAGCATATTATTTAACAGAGTAAATGAGGCATTGCAAACACAATAAAGGGTTTAAAATATATCCATTCTAGGGCTAAACAATGATCCTCAGCATACTATCCAAGGCATGCAGTTTAATGACACTTAAAGCAGTTTTGAAAAGCTGTAGAAAGAACCCCATTTTGTAATACAAGAAATTTACATATTCCATCTTCCTAGATGACCTGCACCTGCCTAAAGCAGTGAGGGAAGAGGAGAATCATGATAAGCAAAGCAGCAATGTGGAATCATGCCTCCATGAAATGCCTTTCTTCTCCTTCAACTTGAGGTAATGCTTCTCAGACACCAAGAATTCTGTGGGTGAAACTCTTGAGGCCATGTGAATGGATTGTTTCCTCATCAAACCCACCCTAACCATGTGACAGGGCACAATTGCTTAAAATTAGGAATCAAAGAGAAATGGTTCACATTTTTTTGCTCTGTATATGGGTCATGACATTGTTGACAAGGTCAACAGTAGGGATTGTGACTTATTTTTTGTATAAGGATGTTTGGAAGTTTCACTGGGTGTCTACCTTCATTCCTTGGTAGAAATCCAGTCCATTGATTTTCCTTGATACCTGAAAGTCTGTCTGCCCAGACACCATAGAGGTCCATATTTCCAAGAACCCAAAACTCACCTAGCACTAGCCAAGGACTTGCTGGCTCCTTTTTTTGCATCTGGTGGAGTAAAAGTCCCTGTTCTTAGGCCTAGGCAGCCTTCCCTCACCCTGCCACCATTACATGCTGCTGGGGACATAGGACATGGAACTCCTGACTGATGCACCTAGCAAGATCCAAGGAGCCACCAGTCCTTCCCTGCATCTGTCTGGTTGAAAATCCCTGATTGCAGACCTAGGCTTCCTTCCCTCACTCAGCCATCTTTACATGCTGCTGGAGGAGGAGATGAAGCTCCTGTTTGGCATGTCATATGCAATCCAAGAGCCTGCCAGGCCTGGTGACTTGTTTGTGAGAATGAGTGCATGCTGGCTTATTTGATTGGGTGTTATAGGATTCCTTCCTGTCTCCTCAATTTTCTTTGAGAGATTTGAAAGGATCAGATGTGCACGTAACCACAATGAAGTTGGAGATGTATTCAGCAGGAGCTAGGTTGTTGGTAAATCAGGCTGCGGCTGAGTGAAAGGAGTATTATAGCCCAGAGAAGCATTATGATCAAGCCTGGGAAAGTCTTGCCAACTCTGCAGAAGGACAGTTATACTTGTGGAGTTGGAGTAGAACTTTAGAATGACTTAAAAGAAATGAAATGAAGATCCAGGTATTGGTGGCTGGTGCTCAATTGGCTAATCCTCCAACCTTCAGGCACAGGCATCCCATGTGGATGGCTGTTATTGTCCCAGATGTCCCACTTCCAATCCCAGGATAGCCCAATTTCATGGACTCCTGCACTCATGTGGATGACTCGGAGGAAACTCTTGCTCAGCTCAGCTAATTTCAGACACTTGGGGAGTGAACCTACTAATGAAAAGACTTTAGTTTGTTTTTCTCTCTGTAAATCAGCCTTTCAAATAAAAATAAATTTTAAAAATTTGAAAAGAAAATTCAGGTATGAATTCTCTACTTTAATCCTGGGAAAAATGCTTTCTTCCTGGAATATCCTGTTATTAAAATTTGTGTTGGGTTCTTCCATTAGGGTGTTGATTATTGTAAGTGGTGGCAACAGAAATGTTGCCAAATCTCTCCTAAGATAGCAGCAGACATTTCTTAAGGCGACCACATGCAAGGAATCATTTAAAATTGTTCAGTAATAATCCTGATAATTGGGTCCAGTGCAAAGCCTAACTGGCTCATCCTTCCCCCTCAAGTGCCAGGATACCAATGGACAGTTGTTTAAGTCCCGGCTCCTCTGTTTCTAATCCATCACGTGGATTATTGCCTTGGAAAGCAACGGCGTGTGGGCCACAGCCTTGGGACTGTGCACGTATTTGAGAGACCTAGAATAGGCTTCTGTCTCCTGGCTCCAAAAAGCTAATCTCTGGCCTTTGCAGCCACTTGGGGAGTGATCGAATGAATGGAGGACCTTTTTTATTGTTCTGGAGGGAAGATGACCCTGTTACTCCTACTTCCTATTTTTTTGTTTTAAGATTTATTTTATTTTTATTGGAAAATCAGATATACAGAGACGAGGAGAGAAAGAGATAAAGATCTTCCATCTGATGATTCACTCCCGAAGTGAGCGCAATGGCTTGTGCTATGCTAATCCGAAGCCAGAATCCAGGAATTTCTTCCAGGTCTCCCACACTGGTGCAGGGTCCCATGGCTTTGAGTCATCCTCAACTGCTTTCACAGGCCACAAACAGGGAGCAGGATGGGAAGCAGAGGTGCCTGGATTAGAACCGGCTCCCCATAGGGGATCCCAGCACATTCAAGACCAGGATTTAGCCTCTAGGCCACACTGCCAGGCTGTTACTCCTACTTTTTATGAATCTGTCATTCCAATGAAAATAAATAAATCTTTTTTAAAAAGAAAAATGTTGTGATCAATAATTATTAGATTAAAGTATTTGATTTAATTTATTAGCTAATATAGTAACATCTTCATTTACCAGAAGAATTAAGCTTAAAGGAGTTAAGCCATTTTTTTCCAGATCACATTGCAATAAGAAGCAAAACTAATTACAGAATGCTGTCTTTTTTTGTAAATTAAAATCTTGTTAATTATCACACGTGCATGAGTTAGCTAGAATAGGAAAATACATGTAGGAGAAAGTAGAATATAAACTAAAGAGCATGGAAGGGAGAGGGAAATGTGCAATCAGTAATGGATGCACATGGAATTTTTGTTTAGAACAATGAGAAAGTCTTAGAAATGGATATCAGTGACAGTTGTGCAGCATTGTAAATTGGCATTGAACTTAATGCCAATAATTGAATACTTAGAATATTAGATGGTAGAATTTGATCCACATTTAAAACTATATAAACAATATGCTCTTCTTTAAAAATCAGACAAGATTTCATCATGTTTCATCTTGTTTTTCCCCTCTCACATGACCCAAGCCTAGACTTCTTAAAATCTCTACACCCAGGAACCATGGGTCTATCCAGCACAGCTTTCCAGAATCCTTTTCTTGTTGCAGGTCCACCTCTTGGCTGGTCTAGGAAGTGTATGGAGGATGCCTCCCGTACCAGGGACCTGGTGAGGACTGGAGATGCTGAAAGAATCCAAATGTCATTTCATGGGGTTACAGAAATGAATGTGAAGAAACAGGAATCCTTCCACAAATTTCTAACTTCTTTCTTTTTTCTTTAATGCCAGTTTCTCAATTCCAACCTTTTTAATATTAAAATTAAAAGCTGTTTCCTAAAATGTTACCCTGATTATTTAAGCTATCATTATTAAAATTTTCTCAGTGGCCTTCATTTGTTTTTGGTTGTTGTTGTTGTACTGTTCCCACCAACATATCGTAAAGTGTGCAGGTTTTTACATTATTTCTTTCCAAGTGTACTCTACCTATACAAGTACACAGAAACTAAATGTTACTTGCACATACACACCCTTGTGCATGCCTGTTGACACATGCACTTGCATTCACATGTGTACACAGACAGACACATAGTGCATACACACAGATACATGCACATGCATACTGGTACACACAGAGGAACACACACCTAATTAGAGCATCATTTACAATAACCACACAGCATCTCTTTCCTAAGGACCTCCTACAACCAAGCAGGTTCCTTTGAATCACAATTTTATCTCTTTCTTCTTTTTTTTTAAAATAATCTTACTTAGTTGATTAGGGTACAAATGGTCAGCGGCTACAGGAAAGTGGGCAATGACATTGTTTCCACACTAATATTATTTTTTCCCCCTGTATCTGGGGTCAGAGTAGAAACAAAGGGAAAAGACCCCACCCAGCCTCCCACCCATTCCATGTCCCTGGTGTAAGGCATGCTCTGAGGATCCTGCTCAAGCAGTTTTGACAGTTCAACAGCTCTGAATTGCTGCCAATCTCACCATTCCAATTGCAATGAAACCTATTCAGAATCCATTGCCTGACATAGTCTCTTCATGGTTGGGGTTCTAAAATCAGCAGTTCAGTTGGAGGGATCTCCAAAGAAACTTCATCTGAGATGATCCCAAACCTGATTCTTGTGTTTGTTTGCCAGTACAGGGTCTAGCAAAATCCATTCCCACTATCAGCCTATGTGCATGCTGGTCATTACAATTGCTGGGTCTTTTCTGTTCCCAACCCTGTCTTCCACTATCTATTTCTTTCATTCACTCTACTTGGGTTTTGTCTCTTATTCTTCATGTTTTCATTTCATTTTATATCATCTTGCTTCATTTTATTTCATGTCCTCTCTCATAGTTTGTGCTGCTACATGAGGCATCTTAACATAGGAGGCGAGTGAGCAAAAGTCCAAGACTAGGGTTGAGGCCTGTGGATGAGCATCCTTAGCTGGGCAATGGACCAAGGACACAGGGCTGTGTGCTTTAACAAAGCCCTGAGACAGTTACACACTGGCTTCTGTATGAGTCACCATTTTGCTTCCTGATCCTTAAGCATTTTATGCTTATCATTATTGTGGAATATAGCTATCCATGTTGGTAGTGCGTCAGCTGCTATAATTTTACTCTCCAGGCAGTTCAACACAAGATTCAGGCAGTAAGCTTTCTAGATGAACCTCCTTCCTCAAACACAGCGCTTCCCTCAAGCCACATGCTTCCATAGTTTCCATCTTGTATCTGCCTCATTTCTTATTTACTCAGTTGTGTGCTACATCCCCTCCAACCCTGGTCATGCCTCGTTGGTCATGGTACCTACCTCAAACTATTCTCATTTTGCTGCACAATTTAATACACTAGAAAACCTCCTGTTAATATCCGCTTTTATTTTCTTAAATGCTTTTTTTAACTTTCTCATTTTTTTTTTTTTACACATAATGAATAATACTCTATCAGAAGTATCCAATACTTCACAAATATTTTCTCTCGTTCTCTTGGCTTAGGCTTCACATTGGTGATGGTTTTCTTTACAATCAATGCAGAAAAATTTTAACTTCATTTACTCCCATTTAATTATTTGATTTCATCGTTGGTACTTCTGTTCTGTGTGTGTGCTTTAGCTTTGTTTTTGTTTTTAATAAGCTTTTGACTATACTCATATATTGTAGAGTATCTCCAAAGTTTTTGCTAGTACTATGGTGCAATCACATCATGGGTGTACATCCTTGATCCATTCAGAGTTGATATTGTCTAAGGTTTAAGGTAGGGGTCTTCTTTTTATACTTTCCCAACAAATTGATTTTTTCCAGAATTAATTCTGAATACTTGGTCCTCTTTTTACATGGATAGAGTCTGGTTTCTAGTAAAGGAAAAAATCAGTTGGGAGTAGATATGTAGGTTCATTTCTGGGATTTCTATTCTGCTCCATAGATTTTTAGGTTTGATTTTCTGCCAATACCAGGCAGACTGTTTTGATTTCAACTGCCATTTATTACTTCTTGAAGTCTAGTGTAATAACATCTGCAGCTTCATTTTTGTTGTTTACAATTGCTTTAGATATTTAGGGTCTACTGCATTCCCACATGAATTTTATCATCATTTTTTATTTCTCTATCTGGGAAGAACATCATAGAATTTTAAGTAACATCTCAATGAATTTGCAAATTGTTTTAGGTCATGTGTGCATTTGGTGATATTATTTGAATCAATCCATACACATGACAATTTTTCCTTTATTTAAAATGGTCTTCTATTTCTTCCTGATGGTGTTGTAATTTTCATGTTAGTGACCCCTCACATTCCTCACTAAGTTTACCTCAAGGTATTTAACTTTTTTTCAGCTGTGTGAATGTGACTGATCCCTCAAGTTCTTTCTCAGCATGTAATTGTTGGTACATAAAAATTGCTATTTTTATATGTTGCCTTTTTTCCTGAACCTTTACCAAAATTTCTTATGAGTTCTCTCCTATGAGTCTTTTAGAGTTGTGGTTCCATTATGTACTGAATCATCTCACCTGCAAACAGGAATAGCTTGACTTCCTGTTTTCCTGTTTGTATCCTTTTGATTTGTTTTCTTGCCTGTGGCTCTGTTCATAAATTTCAGGTCTATATTGAATTGCAGAGGTGAGATTGGTTACACTTGTCTGGTCCTGTATCTTAGTGGAAATGTTTGCAAGTTTTCCCCAATTTCACTTGCTTGTTTTTTTTTTTGTTTGTTTGTTTGTTTTTATTTGAAGAATGTTCTATATGCACCCAATTTGCTTATGAATTTTTCTGGAAAAATGGTATGTTTTACCAAATGGTTGCTTTCCACAATTGTGATAATTATTTATTTTTTCTCAAGTCATTAATATCAGTATAAGAAACACTGACTTATGTATGTTGAAGCATACATGCATTCCAGTGATAAATCCCACTAGGTACAGCTGAATGACATAAGTTAAATGTATTTCTGATTTATTTTATCTAGCATTTTGTTGATGTCTTTTACATCTATGTTCATCAATACTACTATTTTATAGTTTGTTTTTGTATCATATCTTGACTGTGGGATAAAGCTGGCCTCACAGAATGAGATTGGGAATTATCCATGTATTTGAATATTTGTTTGATAATATGAGATTTGGAGTTAGTTCCTCTTGAAAAGATTGATAGATTCAGCAGTGGAATCTGACATTATAACTTTCTTTATCAGGAGATTCTTTTTTTTTTTTTTGTCCTGACACACTTTTAAAAAAATTTATATTTACTTCTTTTAAAATTATTATTGTTATTCTATGATAGAGTTACATAGGCCCTGGGATCTCCCTATCCCTTTCCCAAGTCCCCTCTCTCCCCACCAAATTCCCCTGTGTTATTACTATCGCGTAGTCCTTCATAAACAGTCACATGTTCATCATTGCAGGCATGGACAAGGACAGAGTCCAGCATCCTGTTGCCAAGATAACAGTTTCATTAATAGTCCATGTTTAATGTGGAAGTAGAGATGCACACTGCACTGGATACTCACATCTGGACATGATAGTCTCTATTACACTGTCACCACACATCCCTTAAATGAAAATACACAATAACATGAAGAAAAGAACACGAAGAAAAGTAGAAATTTACAATGCCTAAAGTGGCTGATGAAGTGGAGGTTCCACTCTGCCCGCCCGGCCTGCCACTATCAGGAGATTCTTTATTAATGATTCCATCCCTACCCTAGCTATTATTCCATTTGTATCTTCTATGTTACCAAGCCTCAATTTTAGTAAACTGTGTGTGTCAATAGATGTATCCAATTCTTTTACATTTTTCAATCTATTTTTGTAGTAATTTCTGATGATTATTCATATACCTATTCTGTCTTCTGCTATGTTACTTAAAAATGTAACATAACTCAGAACCAAAATAAAAAATGCAATTTGACAATGGATATCAGACGAAAAGATTCCAAAACATATCACAGGGCAGCTATAATTCAAACAGCCTGGTACTGAGACTTGCCATAAAATCCAGTGGAACAGAATGAACAAAAGACTATCAAGAGGCAACAATCAAATGGAAGAAATATTATGTAACTTACACAAGATTAATATGCAGTATTTCAGCTAGGATGGAGTTGGCCCAAAGAGAGGAGCAAGAAGCCTCTTCTGAGACTCCCATGTGGGTGCAGGTTCCCAAAGTTTTGGTACCCTTTACTACCCACCACTGCCTTGCCATTAACAAGTAGGGAGCTGGATGGGAACTGGAGCAGCCAGGACAGGAACTGATGCCTTATTGAGAGAGTGGTGCGTTCAAGGTAAAGGTTTAATGACTGACCCATTGCACCATGTCTTTTTTTCTGTTTACAAACCAAACATTATATAAATCTATGGGTCTGAGATTACTTGCAGATTATAACAGCTGTTAGCCAACATATTCATGATTGTTTTTTGTTATTTAATTAGTAGGCAATCTATACTAAGTGAATGACTCTATAATAACAAAGGCCTATTATGCCATTTCTCCATGGTCTTTATGGCTCCCAAACCTAGATGCCATTAATCCAAACATGGATCCAGACCAATGGTGGGGCTTTTACCTGAGGCAAGCATGCTTCCACCATGGTATTTTTCCCATAAATTATTGTGAGAAGTTTGTCTTTGTCAATAAGGTGAGATAACTTACTAGAATGACTGCAAATCAAGGTTAGTGAAGCCTGTACAAAACTAGTGCTAAAGATAAGAAGTCCTCATATCAGTGGATTAATGAGCAAAGAAAATGTAATACACATACACTGTGGAATATTATTCAGCCATTAAAAATGAAATTCTGTCCTTCACAACAAACTGAAGCAACTAGAAACCACTATACTTAATGAAATACAACACTATTCAAGAGCAAATAGCAAGCATGTTTTCTCTCATCTGTGGTGACTAATAGATAGAATATAAAACCACCATATACAGAAGCAAGATTGACACTTCAAGAATTACAGTTTGTAGCCTTGTCTATGCTCTTGAGAGAAAATAGGGTTTTCTTGCTTTCCTATATTCTCACTGAATTTACTTAATGTAATGTTAATCTTAGAATTGAGAGTGAACTTAAACTATACCATGGTAATCACTTAGGGGAAAGAAAAAGAAAAATTAAAAATGGTGAATTAGAGTTCATAACATGGGCAGGAGGCAGAAAGGAAGTATCATTATGCCCTGAAACCTGTGTTGCAAAATTTGAAATTTGTGTTTATGATTTTACAGTTGACATTATATAATAATTATGGCTAATATCACAATTGATTCCCTAGTGGTAGATTTGTGAAGTCATTAGACTTTTATAATTGCACATTTGCTTACTATAAAGCAATTATTTATGACTTCACAAAGTGTTTTATTATATCACACATGATTATGTCAGCACTGTTGTAGGTTTATAATGTTACAAAGTTTTTTGCAATATCTATTGACCATGACATTACAATTCTAGCAGAATGAATGGTTAAACCATTGATGCTAACATCACAATGGTATAATTATGGTGTAAGCACAGCAGCTTATCACCTACCAACTGATTAAGGATAAACAACAATTATTTTTGAAAATGCAGTGATGGTTTAAAACATTAAGAGCTAGAATGAAACTAGTGTTGGTTTATGATATCACAATGACATTATATGATTTCAGAATTCACCATGTTGTCATGGTCGTTTCGTGAAAACAAAATTGATTATTGTAGCACAGTGGCTGTTTTCTGATGTGAGGCTTGATATCAAAACTGATTTTATTTGA
This sequence comes from Ochotona curzoniae, assembly GCF_017591425.1. Lineage (NCBI taxonomy): Eukaryota > Metazoa > Chordata > Mammalia > Lagomorpha > Ochotonidae > Ochotona > Ochotona curzoniae. The sequence goes on from NW_024466447.1 coordinate 59,101, forward strand.
TATCAAAATTGCTTTATCACATTGGACTGGGTATAATGGCACACAGTTTGGGTTATGACTTCACATTTTTTTATGATGGCTCAATGATAGCTTTGTGGCAGCACAAATGATTATGACAATTTTATTTTTATTGTATGTCATAATGGTGACAATTCACAACTGAATTTATTATGACATCACAAGGTTTTATGACAATAAAATGGTTGTTTCTGAGAGGAAGTGTTACTGCTGGCACAGTGTGTGCTTCATAGCCTCACAAATAATTTTCATGAGACTCTAGTAGCATTATGGTATCAAAATTGCTGAGACATAACAGCCATATTTATTTATTTTTCTGTGATCAAATTTATTTTCTGTTCAAATTTCATTTGTTTGTTTTACTGTAATTTAAACCAGAGACTGCCAAGTAAACTAGGTATTTTACATTCACCACACATACCCTCAAATCTCAGCAGTTGTTAGAAAACCATTAAAACTCAGGGGCTGGGCTGGTGCTTCCGTGTGCCCAGGTGCCCAACACGACAGATGCCAGTGAGAGTTAAATTCGCTACAAGGACAGGGCTGGACTCTTTAATTCGCGAAATGAGCCATCCTGTCCCTTGCCCCCAGAGTGATGATAATGGACCTAACTTACAGCGGGAGCTCGTCCCAAGGATATGCAGCACGGAAAGATGGACTGCCCAGCGGAGGATACAGGGTCTCAGGATGTGGCAGTGACCCCGATGCCTGAGGACACAGTGGGAATGATATGACTACAGGGCAGGATGTGTCTCAGGAACAGGGGAGGTTACAGGAGAAGGTCTCTGCCCTGAAGGCTTCAACGCCATTATTCTACACAAGCTTTCAGGACCAGACTGGATTACACAGAACTGAGGCAGAACACAGACAGATAAAGCTAACACAAATCTTACCTAGGTGTTCTACCTGCCTTAAAAAAAAAAAAAAAAGTTGCAGTGGGCAGTGGCTTCCAGCGAGCACCCGGGGAAGCTGGGGTGGCAGCCCGGGGGTGGAGATGTGTCCAGGCAGGGTCCCTGTCTCCATGCTGGACACCTCCCAGCTGCAGAGGGCCGCCACACACCCCACCCTGTGAGGACCCGGAGCATTTGCATAGTTTCCAAGGCACAATTCCAGAACATATGTGTTTCAGAGACAAGACTCACTCAAGTGCCCTACTTCTAATTTTTCTGCACCATGACAATTCCCTCCTTGATTTGTTTGCCTAGCAGGAGCCTGCCAATTGTTTACTGTTACTGTAAATCACAAACTATCATCTCCTTTTTTGCTAGGTTTGGTGTAGAAAAATACTTGAAATTTAAAATACAAAACTCCAATAAAAACCGGAAATTCTTTTTAAAAGGATTTTCCTCTTCAGGAAAACAAGCAAAAATTGGCCTGTAACTTTACTCTTTACTTAATAGACACTTTTTTATGATTTTTTTAATGGTCAGCAGCTTATACACACACATCTGGGGACAGTCAGGCTTGTTGGCCAGCTCCTTCTTCCAGTTGGGTCCCAAAGCGTCTCTCTTAGTCTTGACTGACTGGAATAAAGCCAATCTTCATCAGCTTTGTTGTCTGCTGGTTCAACTTGACTTCGATCTGCAATATCTATGTGGACAGTTTCAGCCACTTTCAATGTATTTGGTTCTAAACCATGTACATTTTCTAATGTTCCCAAGCCTCGGTTGTGCCATGTTTCAGTTTAAATGAAGAAATCATCTTCCATATATTCATTCGTTACAATATTTCTGCAGTAGGGGTAGGCATTCCAGGCTATTTTTGTGAAACACCAAGGAACCTTCGGGAGCAATCATCTTAATGAAGGCAGGAACTTTGCTCTTCAGGTGGCAAATTTTGTGGGTGTACTGCCGCGTTTCACCATCTTTCTCCTATGGCTCGTTTTTTAACACTTCAATTCCTTCTCCATCGCCAGTCTCATTCTTGCTAGCTTCTGCCACAGAGTAAAGCTGTCAAACCTGATAGGCTCCAGTTCGCCTGTTGCTCAGTACTGGAAAGGGACTCCAACATCAGCATCAGAGTGTTTTTTCATATCAGGACTTCACCTCTAGATTTTATACTAATTCCTTAATGAGCACCATCTTCCTGGAAACCCCACCCCAACAGCTGCCACTGCCACTGCTGCTGCTACAGCACAGCAGTATGTATGATATCAGAATGGTCGTTGATCACATGCTGATTGCTTATTACATCAAAATGTTTTGTGACAAAAAACTGGTAGCCTATTATATGAAAATTTGATTACACCGATCAATGGTTTGTTGGTAATATCACAATTGATTACTACCTCTTTTAAAAAATATTTATTTATTCTTCTATAGGCAAGAGTCAAACTGAGATGGGAAAGCAGAGATCTTCCATGTGTTGATTCAATTCCCAAATGGTGATATTGGCCAGAACTGGACTAGACCCATGCCAGGAGCCAGGAGTTTCATCAGGTAATTGCTTTATCTGCTACACCATAATACCAGCCCTGATAATTTGCTCTTAAAGGTAGGTTCATGGCATCACAGTTGTTAGCTATAACATTAAAGTGGACTATGATAGAAAATTCTCTGATTTATGACATCACAATATATTTTGATGGCTCAATGTGACATCATAATGTTTGATTGTATAATTTTGTGATTGTGTCATCAGAATTGTGAGATTATAATGCTAGTATGCTAGTTTATTACAAATCAGTTGATGTATCAACATATTTTCTTTCTTCTTTTTTTTTTAATTTCCTTTTCTGACACAGTTTCATAGGCTCTGGGATTCCCTCAACCACTCCAAAAAGCCCTCTCCCCATATTGAATTCCTTCATACTGTTACAGTAGTTCAGGTCATATCCAGTCATGATTCTTCATTGTGGGCATGGACAATAGAGAGTCCAGCATCTTATTGTCCACATAAATTCAGCAGTTTCATTGGGAGACCATCCCTGGTTTGAAAGCAGAGCTGGCAGAATATCATCCCCTCCAAAAGTCACTATACAACTTCAACAACAATTTACAACATCATGAAGTTAATTGACATGAAGTTAAGTGACCAATATGTTAGAAAATACAAGTTCTTCACCACGTCCTGTGTCTACTTCATTGACTTTCCCATTTTAGTTTATACACATCTGGCTGTAATACACCTTAAAATGATTATAGGATACTATTCAGCTGTCTCGTGTCTATTTTCATTTTTATATTTGGCTGCTTATAGTATTCAAGCATGATTTTTACTGAACTTGGCAATTTTTAGGATAGTCCAAACAGGCTTAAAACTCAAACATGTCATATGTTAACAATTGAGCAGCAGAAAAGTTTTAGGAGGAGTGTGAAGAGAAATCTTCAACAACTTAGCGAGGAATAACTACTCTTTGTGCCCTACCTAGAAAGGTATATGTGAGTCCAAGCTTACTGTTTCCTGTCTGGTTCTAAGCTTTCCCTATTGGACTCGGTCTATATGATCTAACGTTGGGGACTCCAGAGAGACCTTGATGGTTATTGCAAGAGAGGGTGGGGATCAAATGTTGCAACTAAGTAAGGACCAGGGAAAGCTCCTCTTTCAAGTCCTGGTGTAAGTTTACTGTACTTCTGTTTCTGAGGAATGCTCAGAGCTCCTGGCTGTTGTTCTGATGACATTAGATCCTGTGAGGAAGGATCTGGTCATCTTCCATTCCATGTGGGAGATCCAATAGGGAATGGATGACCTCAGAGTTCATGGTCTACAAGGGCACACCAATTCCCTGTGGTCTCGTTGGCTGTTGGGATACAGTCCTTGGTGCCCATGCTGATAGTTCTTAGTGAGGATCTGGGAGTCTCCAGGGTCTCCTGCACTTCACTCTGGGGTCCCACCCTGCTCCAGGCATATGACCTCCTGCTAAGAGGCTGTCAGGATTACTCTTGGATTCTCCCTGTATGTCTTTATATTTTTGCTAGTGTCTAATACAGATTCAGGTCTGTTGTCTTTTAGTTACCGGTTACAATCTTGATAGGTTATACTTAACATCTTCCTCACACACTCTGACAAGGTGGAAGATTTCTCTTCTCTCCTGACCCATTACGGAATAACAGGCTATTAAAAGCATATCATGCTTTTCAGTTCTTTGATGTAGATCATAGGCAGTCTGTCTCTCACTGATTGTTGGTTCATATATATTATTCCATGTGACACAGACACATGTGACAATTCACAGGTACTGTTTTTTAGATTGACATCATTTCATCTTAAATTAAGGCAAACATATGGTATCTAACTTTTGGAATTGGTGCATTTCCCTTAGCATAATGGTTTAAAATTGGGCCTATTTGGCCACAATTAAATGCAGCTTTTTGAATAGCTGAGTATTATTCCATGGAGCAAATGAACCATAGCTTTCTTATCTAATCTTCTCTTGCTGGGCATTTTAGTTTCTTAAATGTTTATGCATTTGTTCATTGTGCTGCTATGGACATAGGGGTACAGTGTGTTTCCAACATTTTCTTCCAATAGGTTTGAAGGTTTCTGGATGTAGGTTTAGGTCTTTTATCCATTTAGATTTGAGCTTAGGGTATGGTGAAAGATGTGGGTCTAACTTCTTTTTTTTTTTTTTTAAGATTTATTTTCTTTTCTTTGGAAAGGCGGATATATAGAGAGGAGAGACAGAGAGGAAGATCTTCCGTCCGATGATTCACTCCCCAAGTGAGCGCAAAGGTCGATGCTATGCCGATCCGAAGCCAGGAGCCTCTTCCAGGTCTCCTGCGCGGGTGCAGGGTCCCAAAGCTTTGGGCCATCCTTGACTGCTTTCCCAGGCCACAAGCAGGGAGCTGGATGGGAAGAGGGCCTGCCGGGATTAGAACCGGTGCCCATATGGGATCCCGGGCGTGCAAGGCGAGGACCTTAACCACTGCGCCCCCTCACCAGGCCCCAGGTCTAACTTCTTATTTCTTCTGGCTATCAACCAGTTGTCCCCACAGCATTTCTTGAGGAGACCTTCCCAATTCCCTGGACTGTCACTTTTTTTTCAGCAGGATTATTTGGGTGTATCTATGTTGGTACCCTTCAGTTGCTTCTATTTCACTCCATTGATTATATTTTCTGTCTTAGTGTCAGTAACAAGCTGATTAATTACCACTACCCTATAAAATGTCCAGAGGTCAGGAATTGCTGTCCCCCCGGTTAACTTCCTGTTCTTTAGGATGGTTCTAGCTATTCGTGGGGTTTTTGTGTTTCTATATGAATATTTGTATCATTTTTTCCAGTTTTATGTAGACTGTTATGTGTAATTTGAGATTGTGTGGAATGTATATGTTGCTTTTGGTAGCATGGACATTTTGATGATACTGATTTTATATATCCAGGAACATGGTATGCTTCTCCATCTTTTGAAGTCTTCTTCAATTTCTTTTTTATGGTTTTTGTAGGTTTCTTCAAAGAGATCTACATTTTTAGTTAAATTTATTCCTAGACACTACATTTTCTTCTCTGTTATTTTGAACGGTACCTTGCTGGTTAGATCTTTTTCCATCTTGTGGCTGTTTGCCTACACTATGGCTGTTGATTTTTGTGCATTCATTTTGTACCCTGCCATTCTACCAAATTCTCGTATGAGTTCTAGCAGCCTCTTGATTCTTCTATGTATAGAATCAGCTCATCTGTGAATAGTCAAAGCTTGACTTCTTTGTTTCCCATTTGAAATCCTTTGATTTCTTTTTCTTGTCTTATGGCCTTTCTGAGCACTTCTAGTACTATGTTGAGTAGCAGTGAAGATAGCAGACACCCTTGTCTTGTTCCAGTTCTCAGTGGAAAGGGTTCCAATTTTTCTCCATTCAGTATGATGCTGGTGTTGGGTTTTCATATGTTGCTTTGATTATGTTGTGGATTGTTCCATCTATGCCTACCTTGGTTTGAGTTTTTAACATGAGATGGGTTTGAATTCTGTCGAAAGCTTTTTCTACATCTATTGACAATTTTAAAAGATTTTTGTTCCTCAATTTTGGGATGTGGTGTATTAGATTTATGGATTTATTAACGTTGAACCAGCCCTGCATTCTCAGGATGAAACCTACTTGATCCAGATGAATGATCTGTTTCATGTTTTTTTGAATTCTTTTGGCTAGGATTTTGTTGAAGATCTTCACATCAATGTTAATCAGCGATATTGGTCTGTAGTTTTCCTTCTCTGTTGTTCTCTATCCTGTTTTCAAATTAAGGTGATGTTGGCATCATAGAATGAGTTTGGAAGGGTTGCTTGCTTTTCTATTGTTTCAGAGAGTTTGTAGAGGATTGGGGTTAACTCTGCTAGGAATGTTTCGTAGAATTCTACAGTGAAACCATCTGGGGCTGGGCTTTTCTTTGTTGGAAGGTGTTTAATCATCGAATCTATCTGTCACCCCGGTATTGGCTTGTTCAGTTCTCCTGTTGCCTCTGGGCTAAGTTTTGGTCCGTGGAGGGAGTCCAAAACCTTTCCTTTTTCTGGTGGTCTTCTGATTTGTTGGAGTACAGTTGTTACTTTCTTAATGCTTGCAGTGTCTGTTGTTAGGCTGTCTTTTGTCTTTGATGCTATTAATTCTCGTTTTCTCTTGTTTTTTTTTTTTTTCTTAGTCAAGAGACTGGGGTGTCTATGTTGCTTTTCTTCTCAAAAAAAAAAAAACAACATTTTTATATGTTTTGTGTATTTTTTTGTTTGTTTTGATTCCTATGTGATTTATCTTTCCCCTTGTTTTGATGATTTTCTGGTTCTTATTGCATTTTGGGCCATTTTGCTCCTGTTTTTCCATTTTCTGTACGTGTGTGTTTTCAATTCCTGTATTTTGTATCTTTCTTGGGACTTGACATAAAACTAATTGCTATGAACTTACTGTGTAGCACTGCTTTGGCAGTGTCCCACAGTTTTGCAATGTTGTATTTGCGTTTTCATAAATTGTTTTATCTTATTCTTCATTTCTTCTCTCACCCATTGTTTATTAAATAACATATTGTTCAACCTGCAACTATTTGCATACTTCCTGAGACATTTTGATTTATTGATTTCTAGTTTCACTCCTTGGTGGCCTAAGAAATTACACAATATAATTCCAATTTTTTGAAGTTAGTAAGACTTGCTTTGTGTCCTATCATGAAGTCGATTCTGGAGAAGGTGCCATGCACTCCTAAAAAAATGTATATTCTGTGTTCATAAGATGGAAGGTCCTGTAAATGTCTACTCAGTCCATTAGTTCTATTGTTTGTGTGAGTTCTGTAGTTTCTCTTGTGCTTGTCTTGTTTCTCTGTCTTTTGGTGTTAATGGTATGTTGAGGTATCCTAGAATGATTGTATTTGTCTCCCCTTAAGTCTGTCAGTAATTGCTTCATGTAGCTGGGTGCACTTGTGTTCTGTGTGTAGATGTTTATAATGGTAATCACTTCCTGATGATGGCTCCCTTCAATAATATAAAATGTCCTTCTCTGTCACCTTTGATGTTTGTTACGTTGAAGTCTATGCTATTTGAAATTAGCACAGGTACACCAACATATTTTTCTCGCACATTGGCATGAAATATCTCTTTCCATCCCTCACTTTCAGTTTGTTAGCATCTTTTTTGGTTAGACGTGTTTCTTGCAGCAACAGATAATTTTGTCCTGCTTGTTAGTCCATTCTGTTAATCTATGTCTTTTAATTGATGATTTTAAGCCATATGTGTTTGAGTTAATTTTGAAAGGTTGCGATTTTGACTTGCCGTGTGTGTGTGTGTGTGTGTGTGCGAGTGTTGGTATCTCTGTTTGTCTTTTCTTGTGTGGCCTTTAGTGGGGATGTCTTCCACTTTGCAATCTTTGATTATGGATTGTACTCTCTCTTTACTTTCTTTCTTTCTTTTTTACTTTCTTGCTTGCTTGCTTGCTTTCCTCCTTTGCTTCCTTCCTTCTTTTTTGCCCTTTTTATGTTTCTGGGTTTATCACATTCCTAAGGAGTTTTTGGTTGTTTTTTTTTTTTTTGAACTGGTTTCGTGCTAGCATAATCTTTTAGTTTTTCTCTGCTATCAAAGTATATAATTTCATTCTCAAATTTTTGCTGGGTATATTATTCTTGCTTGGCAGGTCTTTTCAGGATTTGAAAGATTTTACTCCATTCTCTCTTTGCTCGGAGGGTTTCTTCTGAGAAGTCAGCATTGTTTGTGACTGGTTTTCCTCTAAATGCAGTCTTGTCTTTTCTTTGTACTTGTTTCATAATTCTTTCCTTGTATTCGTTGGAGGGGAACTTCAGCACAGCATGTCTGAGTGAGATCTCATTTTGTCAAATTTGTTGGTGGTTCTCTGTCCTTCCTGAATTCGGGCTGGATTCATGTTCCCAGTATTTTGGAAGTTCTCCTCTATAATTTCATTGAGCAGCTATTCCACACCTCTCTCTCCACTTCTTCAAGAAGGCTTATCATTCTGATATTTGACTTTTTCATGTTGTCTTTCATTTCCTTTATGGTCTTGTTGGGTTTGTTCAAGTTTTTCTCCAGGTGTTTGATGTTCTGTGTTTTCATTCTGGCTGTCTTCCATTTCAGAGATTCTGTCTTCTGCTGTATTCATTCTATTAGTTAAGGTTTCAACTTTGGTCTGCAAATTAAGGAACTCATTTTGGAATACTTTTATTTTTGTGATGATGTGATTTTTGGATTCCTTGAGCTCCTCCCATCGTTCTTCATTGTCTCTGAAGAGTTTTATCATTATTTTTCTGACTTCCTTATCTGATTGTTCATCAGTTTCTTCATCTGTCATCTCTGCAATTGACCAGGCCATTTAGTGACTTTTCAGGGTGGCACAGATTTCTTGTTCTTACTCATTTCTTTCCTTGTGACCTTGCCCCATGCCTTTGTGTTGTCTTGTTGCTTTGTGGTATTTATCTGCTGTGTTGCTGGGGCACTTGAGAAAAAGAAAAGAAAAAAAAAAAAATTCAAGGTCAGCAATAACTCGGTTTAGCCACAAGGTGGCAGCAGAGGCCTAGGAGTAGAAGTAAACTCCTCCACAGTGCCACCTTGTGGGCGATTCGAGTTACTGTCGACCTTGAATCTTTTTTTTTTTTTTTTATTGTTGTTAACATTGTATTATGTGATACAGTTTTATAGGCACTGGGGATTCTTGTGTCTGCTCTTTTGCTGGCAGAGCTTGGTTCCCATTGACCTTCTTCACTCCTGCAACTCTGTGACCCTGTGGGCATCTCAGTCGTGGGTGATATTAGAAGTAGGTGTTAGGTCTCCCTTTTGTGAAGTTCTCTTGGACTCCGGATTGGTGCAGGCCAGTGTGGCAGGATTCTAATTCCCATGTTCACCTGGTTGCTTTGATTCTTTCTGCACGATGGCTTTCTCTCCTCCAGCCAGACTGCCTAACTCCACATCTGCCGCATAGCCCTCATTCCAGACACCCTTTGCCCTGTTTTTTTTTTTTTTTTTTGCCCCAGGGTTCATTCCCGCCTCTTTGCCTGCTACTGGCGGTCACTTCCCTGTCTTAGCGACTCACTGAAATTCATTCCCTGAATTTCGCTCACCGAATTTTGTTTGAGTCTCCGTAGCCCAAGGAGCCGTCCTTCACTCTCTCAGGTTGCAGCTCACACTCGTTCACGTCTGTTTCACTGCTGGGTGCCGTCTTTCTCAGTCCTGGTGACCCTCGAGCATTTCCCCCGTGTTCCTCGGGATTCTCTTCCTCTTGCCCTCACTTCTGTCAACTCCCGTCCTCCACTTCCCTAACTCTTGGTCACATCAGTCTGCCACCGTCGGCCATCTTAACGTCTCAGCACATTTTCCTAACTACAATTGTGGTTTATGAACTCAAAAGTAATAATCTCATAATTCACAATGGATTGTATGATTCCATATTTGAGTATGACAGCTCAGTGGTAGTCTTATAACTGACTAATTGATGATGACATCAAAATATTCTTATGAAATTAATGGTTTATGTATTCAAAGCTGAACATGACAGCATAGTGGTTGGTTTCTGACATTCCATTGATAATGATTATACAAGGGAAGGTTAATGAAATCAGAAAAGGGTTTCTGGGATCATTGCGGAATGTTTATTACATAATAGTGGCTAATAATATAACATGACTATAACAGCACTATGATTTTATGAAAATAAAATGAATTGTGGATCAGGAAAACTATTTTGTTGAAATTTCAGCTGACTTGTGACTTAACCAGGACAAACTTATAGCAGATTATGCTTTTTCTCATACTACAATCTATTATGACATGACAATGATGATTCATGAAATGGCAGTTCACAAAATATGCTACTTCAATAAATTCTGATACCATGAATGGACACTTTTGAAGAAACAAGGGATTGTATGCATATAAACTGTAACTTCATTATTTAAGTTTATGATATAGGAATGGTGGCTTAATAATTCAATTGCGTTCATGATATTACAGTCTACTTTGAATGATATTTTGTTTGTGATATTTCCATTAACCTTTATAATTCACAAGTGACTGTGACATCAGTGATTTGTCACAAACTGATGGATTATGAAATAAAATTTTTTCATAATATTATTATTTCTGACCTAATATTAATGATGACACAATTATAGATGAGGCTACCATTGATTTAGGGATTTGCAATTTATTGATATCAAAATAGTGCATTTTTATACCAATTGTCATTTATTGCTTACCAATTGGGTATGACTTCACAATGATTATTATAGCATGCATGGATATATCATATGTCATATGTAGATAGAAAAGACTTTTATTTTTCGCTTCTTGCCAAGGAGCTACTGGTATATTAAGAACTGATTCCAGTAAGCCAGAATAACAATTTTAAGTCATTACCCATAAGTACCCAATGATGGGAACAATAAATTAGACTTTCCATGAAAAATATTTCCTGGCCAAATGGGAGAGGTTCTTTTCCCTGGGTGTATAAACAAGTGTCACCTCAGAGAAGCTTATTATCTAATTTATCAACTAAACATGAATTGGCACAGAGACATCAATCTCATTTTTTTTTAACTTCATTAGATAAAGACACAGACATGATGCTATATTGTACCTGCAGGCATTTTCAGCAAGATAGGCACCAAATTTATGAGGGCAGAGCTAAGACTGGGCAAGATTATCTAGCTTCACTACCATTTAAAGTAGGGAATTTTAGGTTATATTGGCATACAAAGTGAGCTAATGAGGAACGCATGAATAGGAGAATGACGGTTACAGTTGTAAGTCATGACACAAGTAGGAGAACACCAGCCATTCTATAATACAAGTCATGAGGATGGAGTTGTGGTGTAGTGAATTAAGCTGTCACTTGCATTGTTGGCTTCCACAGGATAATTTCTGATTGAGAACTTTGCTAACGCAGCTGAGAAAGCAGCAGAACACAATGCAAGTGTTTGGGTCTCTGTGCCAACGCTGGAGACTGAGATGATGTTCCTGGACCTGGCTTCATCTTGGCTCTTTCCAATCCATTATAGATCTTTGCGGAGTATGTCAGAGGATGGAATATACTCTAAGTATTCCTTTCAAATAAATAAAACTAATATTTTAAAAAGGGTTAGAAGGGCTGGCATGGAAGCATAGTGGCTAAATCCTTGCCTTGCACAAGCTGGATCCCATAAGTATTCTGGTTCAGGACCCAGCTGATCCACTTTTCTTCCAGATTGCTACCTGGGAAAGCAGCAGAGAATGGCCCAAAGCCTTGGGAAACCTCACATCTGGGGAGACCCGTAAGAAGCTTCTAGCTCTCAACTTTGGATTGGCTCAATGCCAGCTGTTTCAGCCACTAAGGGAGTGAACCATTAGAACGGAAGATCTTTCTGTCTCTCCAGCTATCTATAAAATCTGACTTGTTCAATACAAATAAATAAAACTGTTTTTCGCAAAAAGAGGGGTGGGCAATAGAAGCCATTGGTACCACAACAATCCTCTCACTGGTATCAAAAGCATATATAAGAGAGGGATATGTATCTGTGATAAAAGAAGGTGCCAGAATCCATCAACTGGTTTGGTGGTATCCTGGATCTCAGAGTTGTGTCAAAAATGAGTTGTACTTTTCATGACCTGAAACTGGTTCAAGGTTTTGTTATTGAATGATTGATCATAGGTTATGAATTATAATCTTATAAGTCATATTATGACATAATCATATATATATGTGTGTGTGTGTGTGCGTGTGTGTGATGAAATTAATGAGATTAATGAGACCTTAATGGTAGGCTTATGACATCAGAATCATACCACATATGAATTGAACATGATATAAAATGTTTCATTACAATACACTGGTTTCTGGCATCAAAATTTATTGTGATGGCACAACGGTTGGCTTATGATATCACAATTTTTTAGGGTAATAATGGCTGGTTTATGACATCAGAATTGATTTTGTTGACACAAGGAATAGTCAGCACGTTTATCATCACAATTAATCATGATGCCATCAAGATAAGTTCATAATATAAGCATGTTTTCTGATGGCAGAATGATTGATCTATAACTTCAAAACTATGACAGCTCAACTTTACATTGTAATAATTGTGATTTCTCCTGAATCAATGGACTATGATCTTACAAAACTTATATCAAAAATTTTACAACACAGTCATTGCTTCATTACATCACATGCTGTTATTAAATTACCGTAGAAAATTTATGACAGAACTGTAGTTTAACCCAAATCAGTTGAGTAAGACATCAAAAAGATTATATGAGATTCAGTGTTGGTTTATGAAGTCAAAAATTGATTTTGAAGGCACAGTTGTATATTTATGTTACCACACTGACTGTGGTGGCAAAAACAGCAAGTTTCTGATATCTGAAATTTGGCTTATCATGTACCATTGTTTTTGCAGCGTAATGAGTTTTTTGGGAGTTAGAATAATGATCTGTAAACTCAACATTCATTATGACAGTAAAATGGTGGTTTTTGACATCAAATTAATTTTGATAGCATAATGACAAATTTATGGAACTAGATAAATCACTTATGGCATTATGAGTCTTCATATGTCTATTATTCAATTATAATTTGACTTATGGCACCAAATTGATTATGATGGCAAAATGGTGAGTTTCAGACTTGAAAATTAATCATGAAAATAAAATACCAGTTTTGTAACATCACAGTTACTGATGATATCACAATCTTCACATGTGATATCACACTTGTTTCTATCACATGCTAATTAAAAAGGACAATGTTTTTTTGACATTACAAAATTTAGTCATGTCATTAAAACTGATTTACAATCATTATGGTAAGATTTAATTGTTATGCTTTTATGATACAGTTCCATAGGTGCTCCATCCTCCACCCCAAGATTCTTATCTCCCATTGATTTCCCCTTTATTATTATCATGTGGAGTTCTTCATGAGTAGTCATAAGTACATCACTTTACTATTTATATGTATCCTGTCATTTTTAGGTCAGGGTCTTGCTCCTTTCATCTTCAGGATGCTATCCAATTGTCCCAACAACATTTGTTGAAGAGAGCATATTTTTTATTGTCATTTTATCAACTTTTTTTCTGTTTTCTTATTAATTTCTTTAGTGGCACATAGGTCATACAGTACAGAATACTACTAAGTGAATAAAGAAAAACTTCCAATCTTTCTCATTCAGTATTATGCTGATTTTGGGTTTTACGTAAGTTGGAGCTTATGGAAATATCATTGCTCCACCAGAAGCCAGGTGGGTAGGGGAGTTCACCCAGAGACCAGGTGATCCCAGGCAAAGAACTGCCCACCCTACTGATATGTTTGACCCCAATTGGAGCAGAGATGGAGTAGCAGGCCTCAAAAAGATGATATAGGAACAGGGTGGATTTCATAGGGCAGACTCCTACCATTGCCACATCAGGTGCCATTTTATGTGGAGAGGCAAAGGTATGGATGGAATGGAAGGACATCAGTAAGCTACACATGTGCTAAGCTGGGAGTGGACTTATTTCCAGGTCAATATATTAGAGTGAGCCCACAGGAAAAATAGTACCAACTTGCATTTTACGGGTTCCATGCAAAACAGTTCGAGATAGTCTGCAAACATAATGGCCAGCAAATCCATAACTACACCTACACCACGTTAGGCACCATTTTATGTAGTACAGCAAAGACTGTGGGACTGGAGGGATAGCAGTGAGCTGAGCATGCACTAAGCTTGCAGCAAACTCACTTATGGCTCTTTGAAATGCTCATGTCCCATAGGAAAATATTATGGATGAGGTATCTAATAGATTGAACCGAAAATATGTTGGAGTGATCCTCAGATCTAATGCACAGCAGGTTACACCAAGATCAGCACCATGAAGAGCCAAGTTATTTAAAACACATGGAGACTCCCTAGTCCTGGGGACTGCTCAAGCCAGAAGGGGCAGAAAGGCTGTGCAAGCAATGGTGAAGCCACAGAAAGAGATCACAATAGGCTGGGAGTGGTGGGCCAAAAGCTGGTCAGATGAAGATTGTGGTAGAAACCTAGCACAAAAATTCAGGCCTGAAATGCACTGGATGGAGTGGCACAAGTGACTACAAATGAAGAAATGGGTACCAAACTCAATCAGTGGGTGGCATAGCTTAGAAACCTGCCCTAAGTAGAAGCATAAGCTAACCAGAAGTGCAATGACTAACAGCAAAAGAGACAGCAGCACAATCAATATTATTAAGCTTTTGCACAAAAAGGAGAAAAAGCCTTTACCAAAATCAGCATTAACTGATGAATACGTTGAGGAATGGGGGAATTTTTTGAGAAGCACATAAAAGAAATATAGGAATATATCTCACAAGAAACAGTAACACTGGAATGACATCAAGCAGAATTGTGAGAAATGAGGGAAACAAGACAGCAACTTAAAAATTCAGTTAGCAATCTCAATAATAGAATGAGGCAGAAGAAAGTAACTCAGATTTTGAAGATATTTCTTGCCACAATGGATAAACAATAAAAATTGGAAGTATGGCCCAGTACGGTGGCCTAGCAGCTAAAGTCCTTGTCTTGAACCTGCTGGGATCCTATGTGGGCACTGGTTCTAATCCTGGCAGTTCCACTTCCCTTCCAGCTCCCTGCTTGCAGCCTGGGAGAGCAGTTGAGGACTGCCCAATGCCTTAGAATCCTGCACATGAACGGAAGACCTGGGGGAATATCCTGGATCCTGGCTTCAGATGAGCTGAGCACCAGCCATTGTAGTCACTTGGGGAGTGAATCATTGGAAGGAAGATCTTCCTCTCTGTTTCTCCTCTTCTATGTATTTCTGACTTTGCAATAAAACTAAATAAATCTTAAAGAAAACATTGCAAGTAGAGCTTGGTGAAGCTAAAAAAATTATTGAAAAATTTTGTGATGCTACTAAAAGACCAAATGTAAGAGTGATAGGACTTCCAGAATGTTCAGAAGGAGAATCTGGATTTAAAAAATATATTCAACAAAATAATAAATGAAAATGTCCCTAATCAGGAGAAGGAATTTGGAAACAGAATATATGAGGGGAAAAGAACTCCCAACAGAGTTAACCAAAGCAATCTTCATCATCACACTATTGTCAGTTGAACATAAGCAATAGATGCTTCAATGTGCAAATGAACAAAATTCAAATCACATATAGAAGAATGACAATCAGTCTCACAGCTGACTGCTCACAGGAAACTCTACAGGCCAGAAGAAAATATGCCATTCTAAAAGGAATAACTTGTTAGCCAGGAATAACATACCCAGCAAAATGTCCTTTGTGTTTAAAATGAAATAAAATTCTTTATCAGAAATAAAAGCTCAAAGAATCCACCTCTTCCAGAGTTGTTCTGAAAATAATACTTAAAGATATTTTCTTGACAGATAAAGGGAATAATCACACCAAAGCCAACAGCAAATATGGAACACATCCCAATAAAATAACAACAGGAGACTAAATCAAACAATGAACAGCCCAACACTAAAATGAAAGGACCGGATTACAACCTGTCTATATTAATCTTGAATGTAAATGCCTTAAACTCATTAATCAAACAATATAATTTATGACATGGATTTTGAAAACCCATCTATCTCTTGCCTATAAGAGACACATCTCACCAACAAAGATTGGCAAAAACTGGGACTGGTGCATTAGCCTAGCGGTGGATGTCCTCTCCTTGCACACGTCAGGTTTCCATAAGGAAGCTGGTTTCAACTCCAGCAGCTGCACTTCGCATCCAGCTCACTGCTTATGTCCTGAGAAATCAATAGAGGATGGCCAACATCTTGGGATCTTGCACCCACATGACAAACCCAAAATGAGCTCCTGGCTCTTGGCTTCAGATCAGAGCGGCTCTACCTGTTGCAGCTGTTAGGGGAGTATATCAATGGACACAAAACCTTCCTCTCTTTTTAGACTCCTTTCTGTTTATCTGAATTTTTCCTAAAATGAAATAATTATTTAAAAAAAAATGATTGTTGGAATCTGAAAGGGAAAATATGTAAAATGTTATTCAATCATGATGTTACTGAAAAAAGAGGTAGTTTATCCACTCCTATATCAAATAATATAGACATTGATCTTAAAGAGATTAAATGAGACAAACAACTACATAATGATCAAAGGCTCTATTCATCAAGAAGTGATCAACATAATAAATGTGTATGCACCAAATGCCATGGCACCTAAAGAAACAAATACCAATGGATTTTAAGGGAGAAATAGACTCTATTACAATAATAATAGGGCAAATAGATGTCCAAATTACAGCAGTTGACAGATTAATGAGACTGAAACTCAGCAAGAAAAAACAGAACTCACCCAACACTAGAGCTAATGCGTTTAATTAATATCTACAAAACCTTTCATTACAAAGAGAATACACTTTGTTTTCCCTCAGAACATGGAACCTTTTTCAGGATTAATCATATTAAATGGCACAGACCAAGCCTCAGAAAGTTAAAAAAACAAAAACAAATGAACAACAACAACAACAAAAAAAAAACTGAAATTATACCATGCATCTTCTCAAACCATCATGCTGTAAAGTTTGAATCCAAAAAATCAAAATTCCACAGAAGACATGTGAACATCTAGAGACTGAATAATATAGTATTATATTAAAAAATAAATAGAGCATATCAGTGGGGAAATTTAAAAATGCTTGAAACAACTGAAGGCATCAACACAATATATCAAAACTTATGATACATGATCAAGGCAATGTTCACTGAAAAGTTCATCTCAACCAATGCTTATGCTAATAAATTAGAAAAGAATCAAGTAAATGAGCTAACCATACATTTGAAGGAGCTAGAAAAATAACAGCAAAGCAATCAATATCAGTATAAAGGAAATAACCAATAATAAAAAAAAGGAAATAATGCAAAATAGAGATCAAAAAACCATGTGTAAGATCAATGTATCAACGAGCTGGTTCTTTGAAAATGTCAACAAAATAGATACCCAGCTAGCACAAATAATAAAAAAAGAGGAGGGAGATGATACAAATCAATGGAATCACAGACAAAAAAAAGGAAATGTAAACACAGATTCCTTGGACATGTATGGAATTATGAACAAGTATTATAAACAACTATATGCCAATAAATCAGAAGACTTTCAAGAGATGGATAGATATTTGTATACATGTGATCTACCAAAGTGAATCATGAGGCAACAATCTAAATACACACAACAAGGTTGAGATTGAGTAAGTAATTAAAGCCCTTCCAACCATGAAAACCCTGGAGTATATAGCTTTACCACAGAATGCTTCCAAATGAATAACATGGTGTGGGAGGTGACTCACAGTACCTGAAGCAGGTGAACAAAGAAACTGTTTAGTAAGCTTCCCCTGATGTTCTGAGAGCTTCTCCTTGTTGCAGTTTTGGCTCTGACCACCTGCCAGGGTTTCTCCATGGAGCTGAAATACACTTACAGACTGAGGTTAGAATCCAACATGGTTCTCCTCCTTGAAATAAAAGACGTCCGTGGAATGTCCACATGGTCAGTGGTTACACAAAGAGCTACAAATGGGCAGAGAAACTGACTGCACTCTGGAAAGGCAGGAGTTTCTGCCAAGGAGCACCAGAAGCTGAGCACCGTTGGGCTCTCAGTACAGAACACAAGGTCTCTGACAGAGAGATCAAGCATTCCATCTCTCAGTGTCACATCCAACAACATTTGAAATGACATCTAACTACAGTGCTTCCCTATCACAATAGAGAAAGATGAATAGTTGTTCTTCCTTCCAGGATAAAGACTCCTTTGCAAGTATCCTAGGTGAAACCTACACAAAGACAGGTGTAACCAGAATGCAGCCTGATTTAGCACCATCAGCATTCTTGCCAACCTTTCCTTAACTAGCTCTTTCAGAAATTGACTTGATTTCTGTTGAATGTCATGCCTACTGGAATTTCCTCTCCACTTCAGCTTACTTTCTTCCCAGAAATTGATGGAGAACACCACAAGATAGATCATCCCAGTGTACCCAGAATCACCCCCAAGAGATGCTGTGCCAAGGCTTGCCTTTTCCCGACTTCCACATATCCCCAGTTAGGTGACAGGTGCTGTACTACTTATTTGTGGTTATACAGAACCATCAGCTTACGGTTAGCAAATGAGTAATACAGTGGTTTAGCATGAATTCTCTCCTAACCAGTCAGGCATCAATATCCGATGCACACACTGCATCTTTTTGCTTTAATTATAACAGAAATGTTATCCCATGTTTGTGCTAAGGGGGAAATGCCAGATGATAAAATTGATCAACTCTTTCCAATGATCAGGGGCCAGGGCTTGCATCCACCTAAATACATTGGAGAATTAGTGCAACTAAAAGAACAGCAAGTCTATAAAGCAGATTTGACTCTGTTCTTAGAAGCAAATGTTAGCAAAGAAATATTAGATAGTCATGGGGAGAATCTGAAGAAGGCTTTTGCACAAAGTCTCAGGGCCAGTGATATGGAAGATGGAGATTGATAAATCCATAGGGCTACTCAGGTCAGCATGCAAGGGAGTTCCCGAAGTATATCTCAAGATATTCTATGGACATCAAATACAGATTTGACTTCAGAAGTGCTACGGGATAGAAGAAAACTGTGAGCTGGACGCAATAGCATCAGGAATACCACAGAATATGTTTCCTGCTTATGTGAAAGGTGTCTGCAAGTTCTAGGGCACTTGGGATGATCGAGATGATGCTATGAGTGAGAAATATATGTTTCAAACAACTGTGGTATCAACTTTAGAAACCTCTCAGAACAATTTGAAACAAATAATAATAAGAAAAAATAATATGTAATTGAGAAATAGGAGCAGCTCAAAGTGCTCCTATTTGAGATGCTTCTATTTATTTCTCCACATCATGCTGTGTGACACACTAAGTGTTTTGTCAAACAGAACAATTTTCAACAGAACAGATGAGACTTTGGGGTGGTTTGCAACCAAATGAAAAAGACTGGGAAAATGTACCAATTTTTGGACTATCCAATGATCATCTGCAAATTTATTCGAAGGCATGCAAGCATTAGTAATTTTTAAAGTCGTTTTCCAAAGCTTGAGAAAGAATCCCATTTTGTAATGCAAGAAATTCACCCTTCCATATTCCTCAGAGTCCTGCACCTGTCTAAAGCAATGAGGGAAGAGAAGGAGGACCATGATTTTCACTCTGGGAAGCAAAGCAGCATCCTGGATCCATGCCTCCATGAAATGACTTTCCTCTCCTTTAACTTGAGGTAATGCCTCGCAGACACCAAGAATGCTAGAGGTGAAATTGTTGATGGCATGTGGATGGATAATTCCCTCAGCAAACCCATTATTTGTTTAGGTCTACACTAAGATGAGATGAGACATTTGTCACTTTCTGCTCAGTCATGACAACATTGGGGTGATTTTCCAACTTTCCACACACCCTGCTCTCAGATTTTTTTTCTTTGCCCAGATTTAATAATGCACCAACATTATGGCACTATATTCCAAATCACTGATACACTGAGAGTGTAGACCTTGCTGTAGCCTTTCAAGTTACTCATGGCTTTTTCCCGATGCCTTGTTTGTGAGAATAGTGAGAATAGTGAATGCATGCTGGCTTATCTGATTGTGAGTTACAGGATTCCTACCTATCTCCTCAATTTTCTTTGAGATAGGAAAGGATTTGATGTGCACATAACTACAATGAACTTGGAGTTGTATCAGTGACAGCTAGATTTTTGGCAAATCAGGCTGTGACTGAGAAAGGAAGGCTTGTATAGGCCAGAAAAAGCACCGTGACCAAGACTTTGATGAATCTATAGAAGGAGCTGAAGTATAAATTTAGAATGATCTAAAAGAAATGATGAAGATTCAGGTATTGGTGACTGGTGCTGCATGAACTAGCCCTCAACCTTCAAGCACAAGAATCCCATGTAGGCACCTGTTTGTGTTCCAGATACTCCACTTGGATCTAGCTCACAGAATGGCCCAAATCCTTGGACCCCTGCACTCATATGGATGACTTGGTGGAAACTTTTTCTCAACTCAGCTAAGCTGCAGCCATTTGGGGAGTGAAGCAATAAACGGAAGACCTCTAGTCCCTCTCTGGGATCCCTGGGTCGCTCCTACTCCTGCTGCAGGACAGACCCACCCAGCCCAGCAGCTGTGCCTTCCTTCCCTCCCTGGTCTGTGGTGGCTGTGGCATTGCTATGGGCAGTGATGTTGGCCTCCTCTCTACCCTCTTTGCCCACCACCTCCTTTTTGTCCTCCTGCTCCTCTTTCTCCTCACTGGTGAAGGTCACGGCCTGGCCGCTGGGGTCTGGGGTGTCCCTGGTTGGGTGTCAGCTGCAGTGGTGGCGGCAGCGGTGGCCACCATGAAGGATAAGACTTGCTTCTACGGGGAGGAGTGTCAGTTCTTGCATGAGGACCCGACTGCCATTGCAGCACCCTGGCCTCCCCAGGCCTCGGCCTCCATAGCAACAGCATCCCCCTGTCTCCAGCAGGCGTGCCCATGGACGGCTTTCCATCAGGACAGGTCCCAGGAATGGGGGTGCTTGGCCGCCCCCACGGCCCAAGAACCCGGAGCTGGGCACCCCGGGCGCCAGATCTGCCAGCGGCGCAGGAGGCAGCAGTGGAGGACTGGAGAGACCCTGGCTAGCATTCCCGGCATGGGTGGGAATACTTTGACCTGTACAAGTCTCACAGATTCCTACTTCAGCACCAGCTTTAAGGGCATCAACGGATTTGGAAGACCTGTAGAAGCAAAATATCCTTTGATGCAGAGAAAGACTAATAGTTGCAGCTCCCCAAACCTTCTAAATGATGGTGCCAAGCCATGTACAGGACAGGATCCTCTCACTTGACCTGCTTCATCCTTGTTTAATGTTGATACCCTCAACATCTCTCAGAGAAGAAAGACACCAAATCCTACTGCAAGGGAGTTCATTCCTAAAGGAGGATCGACCTACAGGCTGATTAATGTGTCCCAGTCAAATATGTCTGCCTTCTCTCAAGTTTTCTCTCACCTGCCCATGGGAAGTCCCAAGACTGCTGGATTAGCACCATGGGACAAGCTACCCTCTGAGTCAACACTGGACTTGATAATACAAACTACAATTCATGAAGCTGACTGGTTCCACCAAAGGATGGACAGTTTGGGCAATGTCGGACAGCTCTATGAAGGGTCTGTTTGCTTAACTGAAGGGATTGTTGAGTTCAGCAACTTTCACTTCCCCTTATTAATTATAAGTCATTGCTGTTGTGAATACAGGGTTTTTGAGGGAATCAGTTCTGACAATCAACAGTGTTACTACGTTTTCTGTTCATCAGCAAATTTCATGGATCAATTCTTTAAAATATAGAAATTTTGCTGCTATTTGTTACCAGGGAAATTTGCATTTCCTGAGAGGTCATCATAGGAGTTTTGCAGTCTGCTTGCAAAACCAAGTTACTCTTTGCACATGGTGTTGTAAATAGTTCTCTGAAGTAAACCATTTGACCTTTTTATTATTTCATCTTTTTAAAGGTAGTGTGCATTTGTGGATTCAAAATGTTAGGATTAAATGGATTTAATATGTTTCATAAACATTAGATTAGTAAACGGTTTCTATTTCAACCTTATAGGTCTTTTTGATACTCAATACTTAACAAATTTTAATAAGGTAGTTAATACTACCTTTATACTTCAAGTTTCATTGATAACTGAGTTAATGAGATAAATTTTAATGTCTAATTGAAT
Source organism: Ochotona curzoniae (assembly GCF_017591425.1). Lineage (NCBI taxonomy): Eukaryota > Metazoa > Chordata > Mammalia > Lagomorpha > Ochotonidae > Ochotona > Ochotona curzoniae. The sequence goes on from NW_024466447.1 coordinate 81,201, forward strand.
TGACTTTGAAATCTGAAACGTGAAGGATTTGGGTTACAAGAAGAAAAAGGCATCATATACCAATTATTGGGGCTGTAATAAATCATATTCCAATTCGGTTTTTGAAGATTTAAAATTTTGGAATATACAATAACATAGGGAGTACTTTCTTATAACTATATCTGTTTATAACACTTAGTTTTGTTGTAGAAATTGAAAGATTATAAATATTTTAATTTTGTTTTAGTCATTTGGAAGTTAGTATGATGCAAAACATATAGAGATCATAGAAATTTTACCTAGTTCGCTTTCTTTAAATGTCTTGCTATTTCAACAAGAGGTGCAAAGTTATCCATCACAGCAGAGTTAGAAAATCTGAGTTTAAATAAATGGACTTGTGAACAATTACATTTTTGTTTAATTGACTGTGTGAGTAATGACCCTCTTAAGCTCTGACACTCTTTATTAAAAATGCATTTAGCCAGTTTTGGTGATTATGTGTAACACTGCATTTGGACAATAAAATCATTTTGGGAAAAGAAGAAAATGCTTTTATTATCTTAGCTTTAATTCTTAATTCCATTGAGTGTTAGAAAATGGAGTGGCTTGTTTTAATTTATACAGTCTGTTCAAGCATTAGAACCACATTAGAAACATATGCTGTGGCCCAGCAGTGTGGCCTAGTGGCTAACGTCCTCACCTTGAATGCTTCCGGATCCCATATGGGTATCAGTTTTAATCCCAGCAGCTCTAATTCCCATCCAGCTCCCTGCTTGTGGCCTGGGAAAGCAGTCAAGGATGGCCCAAAGCATTGGGACCCTGCAGCCGTGTGGGATACCTGGAAGAGTTTCCTGGTTCCCAACTTCAGATTGGCACAGCACCGGCCATTGAGCTCACTTGGGTAGTGAATCATGGCATGGAAGATCTTCCTCTCTGTCTCTCCTCTCTGTATATCTGACTTCATAAAAATAAATAAATAAATCTTAAAAAAAAAAGAAACATGCACACCTGTGGGATGATACTTGTCCTGCTGTTATCTTTATTTGTGTTCACTTTTTCCAGTTTCCTTAAATCATTTTGTGATTTTAATAAGAGTCATAGACCTATTCCTAATACAAACAAACAAGCAAACAAACAAAAACTCAAAAACTAATGTGCTATTGTTTTGTATCTTGTGCAAAAGAATGGTTTGTTCTTATGGAGAGAATATTTGAAGGGTGCTCTAACTTTCAGTTTTGTTAAATATTTATTCATACCTAGAAAGCAGCAATACTATTGTAGTTTTGCTTTACAAATTCATGATAACCTTTAAAAACGTTATGCTACATAGCAGAAACCATACAAGAAGACCTAATTTTTTGTAATTCCCTTTAAACCAATGTCCTAGGTGCCAGTTTCTGAAATGGAGGAGAGATTAATGGTTTTACCAGGGCTGGTGGTGGGAGCAGGAATCTCAGATGGATGTTCAGAAACTTTTGCGAATGATGAGACATACTATTCAAAGATATTTTATGGGGATTTCTATTAAACTCTATATATACACTAAAAATATTAGTGACTAAAAATTTACTTAGTAATGTGACCTAAGTAAATAGAAGTGACTAAGACAATGGCATGCTGTTACATTAGAGCTTTCTGAGTGAGCTTATTATGAGAGCTTTTCCAAATATTCGCAGGGATAAAAGAGTTTACAATTCAGTTTATTAAGATCCAAACATTATTGAACAGCATGCACAAGTTTTTCTCATATAAAGTTATAATCATTAAAACCTCTCATGTGTACAGACTTTTATTTATTTTGCACAAGAGTAAGTCATCTTTTTCACTCTATGTTTATGAATTTTGGAGATATGGTGGGTTATGCTATTTGTTCTTCAACAATTATATATGTTATATCTATACACACATATGTACATATATATTGTGTTGCATTATCAAACTTGTTTTATGTTTTGTGGAGAAGAGTTGTGGCTGAAAAGAATTTGTATCAGTTTTCATAATGTCATTTGTAAAGTGACTAGTAGGATGGGCATTTGGTGCATCAGCTAAGACACCACTTGGGAAGCATGTAACTCGTACCACAGAGGCTGAGATGGAGAACTAGATCCACTTCTCATTGAAATTCCCTTCTGAACTGATTGGATATGTAGGTGCTCAAATCAGAAAGTGTCTGATATCCCTGGAGAAGTCAGATTACAATCTTGGTTTTGATCTTGTGTCTGGTACTGCCCTGGATGTACTTGATATTTAGGGAATGAAATACAAATGGAGAAATCAAGTTGTCTCCATTGAATAAAATAAATCAATATATGAAAAATCTGGATGAAATTTTAGTGATAAAAATAGACCTGTTTTGGGGCCCGGCGCAGTGGCGGAAGTGGTTAAAGGTCCTCGCCTTGCACGCCCGGGATCCCATATGGGCGCCGGTTCTAATCCCAGCAGCCCCGCTTCCCTTCCAGCTCCCTGCCTGTGGCCTGGGAAAGCAGTCGAGGACGGCCCAAAGCTTTGGGAACCTGCACCCGCGTGGGAGACCCGGAAGAGGCTCCTGGCTTCGGATTGGCATAGTATCGGCCCGTTGAGCTCACTTGGGGAGTGAATCATCGGACGGAAGATCTTCCTCTCTGTCTCTCCTCTCTGTATATCCGCCTTTCCAATAAAAAAATAATAAAAATAAATCTTAAAAAAATAGAGCTGTTTTGAATATGGGTTTTTAATGTTAACCTTAATATGTAATTATATATATATATATGTAATAAATTTATATGTAGGGATTTTATTTTATTTGAAAGGAAGAATTTGTAGAAGAGAAGAAGAGCTAAAGACATTCTATCTACTGGTTCATTCCCCAAATGAGTAAGAGGAGCCTCTCCTGGGTCTCCCAGTGGGAGTCAGGTCCCAAGGGCTTAGATCATCCCCTGTTGCTTTCCCAGGACACAAGCAGAGAACCAGATTAGGAGTGGAGCATCCATTGGGAGTGTCACCCAAATGGATTGTCAGGGACACAGGTTGCAGGTTTGTTGAGCCACTGGGTCAGCCCCAACATATATTATATCTGTGAAGTTACCAGCAGTATCCAAAACTATACATTGTACCATAAATGGGATTTGTGCACTTTAAATGTCTTCACTTAATGGATTCATACATTGTCGCATATGAAAACATTTTTGCATGCTAGACACAATATGAGCAGTCTGAGAGAGTTCCTACCATCACAGAAGTTACAATGTGTGGAAGAGGACCAGCATAGCGGTTCAACAGTCTAATCCTTGGCCTGCAAGTGGCAGCATCCAACACCAGCAACAGTTTATGTCCCAGCTGCTCCACTTGTGGACTGAGCAGGCAGCTTCACACACTGGCACATGCACTGAAATAAGCACTGTATGAATTTAATCTGAAATGGAGGCAACTGGTGCACACCAGAGCTAAGTCTGAGGACATGCAACAACGGATTCAGGATTCTTAGGGGATTGTTGCAGTTGAATCCAACTGTAGGGAAAACCATAAGGCCATGTGTGCATCAAATCTAGAACACATATTACAGGACTGGACCACTTTACTTGCTGACTCCCACACAAGAAAAGCAAGCATGCTCAGTTACACATGAAAAAACAAGATAGTTTACCTAAGCCAACAGAAGACTGGATATTTCACCAAAATGTGGAAAGCACAGAGTGAACAACACTCCTGGATAGGTTATACAGCAAACACCCAGATGTGTGGACACACTGAGGTAGACAAGGGCAACCAATAGACCTTGCTAAGGACTTTTCACCTCTTGTATAAGGAAACAACTTCTCAGAACAATCAAATCCTTTCAAGTAACACATTTGGAACATTCTATAATGGTGTCTCTAAAGCAATATCAAATGACTGCCTGTGTTTGAGCACTGATGCAGTGTGGTAGCAAGGGGTGACACACGCCTTCTGGCCTCCCCCATCAGACATTTATCTCACCCCATGTTCACATCCCCCTCTTGAGCCTCTCCACACTCATCCGAGGTCCACAAGATTGAGCTGCCCTCCCACCACACAATACATATTAAAATACATATTAAAATAAAAATTTAAGTAAGACCAAACTAGAAAATTATATTTACTTAATTTAAATTTTAAAATTTACTTGGTGTTGACATAGTTAATCAGGGTGGCAAGGATCTAGGTTTAGGGAGAAGTGGATGTGACCATTGTTTCCAAACTTTCTATTTCTTCTTCCCATTTCTTGGGGAAGGGGAGGGATAAGAGGATAGGCCATCCAGCCTTCCACCATCACAGTAGAAAACAATGAGGAAATTCCATCTGATATCAACCCAGGCTCACGATCGCACATGTTCCAAAGGTTCTGCCCAGGTGGATGTGATAATTTCAAAATGCTATTGATATCCTTGACCTATGGATGAGGAATCCCTTCTAACGTCCTTTGGCTGACACCATCAGCCTTATAGTGTCCAATTGCCCAGATATTTTTTGTCCTTGTTAGGCTGGGGTTGTTGTCCATTGTTCTGTCCTCTGTGTGCACCATGCTCTGCCGTTCAGTACTCCAGTCTCTACAATGGGGAGGACCAGTTCTGCTAGGTGGGTTAATGCCCCTGAGCCAGGCGACCTGGGCCAAGCCGGACCTCAAACTCTTGGGGATCACAGATAAAGTGACCACCTTGTAGGAGGCTCCAAGAACACAGGCCATGCAACATGGGACCTGCCAGTACCTCCACCCCCAGGGCTCAAGGACCTGTCCATGACCATGCAAGTGTGCTTAGTGACGTAGAGAAGAAGACCCAGGCTCCTCTGGGCACCCCACCCCTGGGATTCATGGATCCTGCACCCATCACACAGGCTGGCCCAAGGACCAAGGTCCCACTGGATCCTCCACACTTGGGGCTAACAGACCTGACATCCACTACATAGGTGGGTACTAGGACTTGGACCAGGAGACTCAAGACCAAACTGGACCCACCCACCTCAGGCTCATGGCACCCACCACACCTGGCAGCATTGGACAGAGCTAGGATCCCAAGCAGGAAATCTGGCCCGGCCCAATTTTCATCCAGCTCCAGCAGGGTGGCTGGGTGATTTAGAAACCTATGCCTCCACCTATCCTCATCTGAATTCTGACCACCAACATTGGCAGCAGTGATGGAGCCTGGGTCCTGAACATGCTCAGAGCCGCCTGATACGCCCAAAGAATGATTGCTGTGGACAGAGAAAATTCTTGGGCCTTGGGCCTGGAAATGCTCATGGTCTGCCCACTACCGGCAGCAGCAGATGTAGCTAGGATCCCAAGCAAAAAGCCTAACCTGACCCAGGGTTCTCCCCATATGGCTGGGACATACAGACACCCATGCCTCCACCAAGCTCACCTGAACTGCCTATTTATTTTCTTTGGAAAGGCAGATTCACAGAGAGATGGGGAGACAGAGAGATTCCACCTGCTGTTTTTCTCCCCAAATGGCCACAATGGCCAGAGCTGAGCTGATCCAAAGCCAGAAGCCCAGAGACTCTTACAGATCTTTCATGTGGTTACAGGGTTCCAAGTCTTTGGGAAATCTTCCTCTGCTTTCCCAGGCTCTAAGCAGAAAGCTGGATGTGAAGGGGCACAGCTGGGGACATGAACTGAGAACAATATGGGGTACCTGTGCTGGTGGTGGAGGATTAGCCAGTTGAGACTAAGCCCAGCCTCCAAAAAAAGTAAATAACATAAAGGAATATTTAAGATACACTCACAATTACAAAATACTCATCCTTGCAGTATTGATTGTGTAGAAGTATTTATAAACAGTTGAGAGAAAGTTATGTTTTAAATGTAAAAGTTTTAATACAAGTGCCCTGTTCAATCTTTGTTGTTTATGTAAAAGATTAAACCAACATTTTAATCTTAATTAATCTTTAATTAACCAACATTTTATTTAGTAATAAAATGAGACAACATTTTTGGACATTACTGGTAATCAGTGAGCCTTAGGAAATGAGCCTTCAGAAAGAAGTCTGTGAGGACCTTCCCAGAGTGTGAGAAATAGCATGTATCAACTGGTGGTGAAGTGCAGTGAGTACAGTCTGAAGGCCATGGTGCTGACTGAAATCCAGGCTTTTTTGCTTCTATCCAGCTTGCTGGCAATGCACAGGGAAAGTAGCAGAGTGTGGCCCAGACGCTTGCGTCCCTGCCCCATTCCCCAGAGTAGGAGCTCTGGAATAGATTCCTGTCTCCTGCTCTCAGACAGGTCCAGTTCTGTCTCTTACTGACATTTGAAGACGAAACCGGCATATGGAAGATCTCCATCTGTATCTTTCTCTCTCTGTGTTTTGATTTCAAATAATTTTTTTTCGAAAAAGAAATTATTTTTAAAAAGACAGAAAACGGTAATTTTTTCCATGAACCTTGGAAAACAAATGTTGATTTCTTCCTCGTAGTTGCAGCTGATGACCCTCAGGGACACAGTTGCTAAAATCACCAAGACTCAACTTCGCTGCAGCTGTTAACTTCCTAAGGAAACCCAGAATGTCCCACAGAAATGTGTAACTGACGACTAAGGGGAGTCACCCTTCAGAAGAGATTTCTCTAGAGAAGGTCTTTAGCCTCAGGTTCAGATATGAATCTCTCCCAGGCTGTGTCATACAGTCAGCCAATCTCCACTCACCTTTGACGACAAGATAATCTCTCAGAACTAGATATAAACGTTGGTCCTGCCTGGCGTACTCCTGCACATGCCTCTTGACAGGATGAGGAGAGGCTTGAGATGCGCATGCGTCTCATGGCGTTGCTTGGCGACGCTCATTGTGACTTGAGGTGGGGAATCTGTTAAGACGCCAGCCTGGGGGGCTCATCTACAGGGCTGACCCTGGGTTCCCCAGGCTGGGAAAACCGGGGCCAGTCTTGTAGGTGAATGTCCTGCCTCCGATTGAATAAGGGCCAGTGTCTATTGATCTTCACCAGACATGACAATGTCGAATATGGAATAAAATCAGACTCTGGAAACCACCTACTACAGGAGGATCTCAGGAAGCTGTAGCCAGAAGCCAAAGAAAGAGCAAGACAGAAAACAGCAACTCTTGCTACTCAAGAAAAAGGCTGGACCTGCTGGACCAGACCAGGTAAAGAGGATTGCGATACTGTGAGGGTGTCAAAAAGGGGCCTCCTCAGGCTCAGGGGCACACAGTAAGATTTCATATTAATAGGAAAAGAGAAATTTTAACGCACGATTGTATCAACTTGGAAAACTAGGACGGTTTTTGTGTCATAAAACTAAGTTGCTGACGGAGTAACAGTAAAACACTGGATCAGCAGTTGTGCTGTAGTGACAAAAGCTGCTCCCTGTGATGCCAGCACCCCATGTGGGCACCAGATCTTGTCCTGTCTACTTCACTTCCAGTCCAGCTCCATGCTACTGATGTGCTTAGGAAAACCAACTTAAAACAGCTCAAGTGTCTGGATCCGTGTAACCCAAGTGAGAGAGACTTGGTGAAGCTCCTGATTCCTGTGTTTCTTTTGGATCAGTTTGTCAGTCTTTCTATTTCTCTCTTGCTTTCTCTGTCACACATTGATTTTTTCTGCTTTCCCCTCTCCTTGTTTCTGTAAATCTTTCAATGAAACAAGTTGATTTTATCAAAATGTAAAGCTGTAGAAGTACACAAAATGTTGAACGTCCGTGAAGAAACTACACATTTCTATAAATTCCACCTTGAAAATGTAATTCCTGAGGATGAACATAAATTCTGGAAGTTGACTTATTAAAACAAAAATTAAAACTTCCCCATTGTTGGGTCTGTGATAGAGAACTGTTTGACATGGCCATAACACACACAGGAGTGCTAGGTCTGAATCTTTCCTCCTCTTGCTCCTCCAGCTCTCTACCCACGTGAGGGCGGAGACACAGCACTGCTAACTCGAGGACTGGGTCCCTGCCACACATGTGGGAGACCCAGATTGAGTTCCTGGCTCCTGCCTGTGACCTGGACCAGCACCCGCTATTTCAGTGGAATGAAATACTGGATGTGATTGCGCCCTTTCTTTCTTTCCGCACTCTCAAATAGCCAAAATAAATAAAACACATAGCCAATGGAAAGCTGCATGTTTTGCCATTTGATGGTCTGGTTTGTTTGTAAGAAGGAAGGAATTCTCTCTCTTCTTTGATCCCATATGTTTAGTAGAGGGCTCCTTTATGTCTCAGCTAGCATGTTTTCCTGGCTTGTGGAATATTCCATGTCATTCTTCCCAGGAGAAGTTACCATAAAGTGGTTGGTTGACCTGTTAGGTAAACTGTTATCTGAAAAGCATACATCCAAACTGTGTGTAATATAGTCTTCGAGATTTCAACATATTTTCAAATTTTATCTTAAGAGGGAAAGCAGAAATACAATCAGCCCAGGATTTGTTAGTCAGCATAGGCTGAGCTAGATACCACATTATGTCTTTAAGATTTGTAATTTCTTGTAGTCATCTCCCCAGTTTTGAGAAGAATATGTCTTTGTAATTACTTTTTGTAAACTAGGCAGCTGAGATTCAGGAACGTGGACTAATTTGCTCCTACTTCCCAGATAACTACTGTCTGAGCCATGACTGACAGCAGTGGTCGTTTACATTGTAGATGGAAGCTTACTGGCTAGGCCTCCATGCCAACCCACATTTTAATTCAGTTCTGACGAATTATATGTATTCAAGGATTTGTTCATTCTAAGTTGGTGGCATATAATTGCTCATAGTAGTTTCTTACGGTGTGGTCTTTTTCATCTCTAATTTTACTTGATTTTTCTTGCTTGCTTTTCTTTGCTAGTCTGGATAAAGGTTTGTTTTATTTCATTTACAAAGACAAAAGTAAAGCTGTGAGGGACACATTATTCTGGGCTGAGAGAGGTTTTTTTTTTTTTTTTTTCGTTTAGAATCTGGAATATGTCATTCCATTCTCTTCTGGCCTGTAGAGTTTCCTGGAGAGGTTGAGTATAAATCTAATTTGCATTCCTCTATAGGTCAACTGATTATTCTCATGAGCATATTCAGGATCATATAACTGTATGGGCATGAGCTTCCAGAGCTGTGTTTCTTAGACCCCAGAATATTGGATGTCAACCACACCTGAATTTTGTAGTGTCTATTGCCATGTGTTGGATGCTTTAGGACACAGGAGGATTTTCCCTTTTCCTGAGAGGCAAGCAAGTGTGGTTTGGGCCGGTGCACAAGCAGCTGTGCCCTTCAGACTGTAAGATGTCTATAGGAGCTCCCTGTTGATCATTCTGGGACTTTTAGTACCAGCATCCCAATTCTTGGCCCTGGGAAGCGTTAGGGGGACATTGCCCAAGTCCTATATGCTGCATTCAAGGTGTACTAACATTTTCAGTTCTTAGCCTGGGTAACTGAAATACAAGCAGTTTCTTCCCTCAACCCCACATGTTTGCTCCAAGGACTCTGAGGAACATAGTACCAATTACCATAGATTTAGAACTATGTGCTGCAGTGTGTTTCTTCCTCAGATGTCACAAAGTGACTGCCAGATTTTTTACAGTTATTGTGAACCAGTTCAAAACAGAGAGATTGTGGCAAGGTTCTCTAGCTCCTATAGGGAAGTACATGCTACTCCAGAAGGTATAGCACCAGCAACAGTCCCAGGCCTGGGAGCATTATGCTCAATGTAACAGCCAGTCCCCAAAGCACAAATACCATATACCATATATTCTCTCTGATTTAAGACATCCTTCTTGTAAAATGTAAAACCAGGAGAAATATATGTCAGCAAGAGTGTACATAGATTGTCATAGATTTTGTATAGTGAAGTCTACTGAGAAATGAATATGCGTTGCCGTACACATCTCTACCTTTGATAAAAAGGAGGGCTGTCAGTGAATCATTCAAATATAGTTTGATAGTTTACTATTTGTTAAGATTTATTGACTTTTAACTGAAAGGAATATTCATAGAGAGTAGTAGAGACAGAGAAAGGTGTTCCATCTACTGATTCACTCCTGAAATGGCCACTGTGATTGCTGAACTGATCTGAAATGAGGATCCTAGAATATCTTCTGGACTTTCCACATGAATGCAAGGTCTAAAACAGTTCACCCATCCTCCTCTGCTTTCCCAGCCACAACATGGAGCTGCACTGGAAGTGGAGTAACCAGGACATAAACCAATGGCCATGTGGGATGCTGGCATTTGAAGATGCAGGATTAGCCTTTTGGGCCACAGTACCTACCCCCATTATGAATTTTCTATCCTTGTACATGATACATTTAACTAGCAGAATGTTTAATGTATGCCTCTTGATAAAGGACTATACTATGTGAGGTAAAATATTGGGAGGAGAGGATGGGGAGGGAGAAAAGAGTTGGGTGGAATCTGTATACCTACAGAATTGTAACATCCACATAACAATCAAAGAGGAATTTAAAAATAAATTCAATATAGAAAAGCCTCTCAAACATAAATGTGTCAGATGCAAAAGTAGTGTAAATAAGTAACAAAAGATAGTGTTGATAAGACTATAGTATGACATATACCCCTGGGGATTAATGTGCTTAGCTCTGTAAAATTTTAAAAGAGGTACATCCAAAATGCAAAACCTGTTATGTCACAGTTTAAACAAATAATTTTTTCATGTTATTAAACATATTAACTTCAGTTATGATCATTAGGAATTCTAAGTTTAGTCTCTCTGTGTTAAATCTGTTTTGAAGATTAAATAAGGAAATATATATATATAGTAAATGCTGATAAGATGATCGTTAATGCAAGTTTAATTTTTTTCCCCAAAGTGTGCCATTTGATTAATGGAGTGAACTAAGGTGAAGCTTTTCATGATTAGTGTAAGAAGTAGGATTGTAGCATGTAAGGATATCATATGGAAAAACATGAAACCCAGGGATTTGTTTCATATGTCTACATTCACTGAACCAATTTTCGCAGTAACCTTTGCTGAAGAGACTGTCCTTTCTCCCTGGGTAGATTTCACTTCACTTGTAAAAATTAGTTGACGCTTAAATATGTGGGTTAATGTCTGGGTTTTCTCTGGCTTTCTGATCAGCTGCATGTTTGTTGGTGTGCCAGTATCAAGTGGTTCTGTCTATAAACTGTTCTATAGTACTCATGAAGACAGATATTATGATGTCTCTAGGGTTTTTTTTTTTTTTTTTTTTTTTTTTTTTTTTTTTTTTTTTTGCTTATTAAGACTGCTTTGGCTTTTCAGGCCTCTTGTGTTTCCATATGAATTCTAGCATCTAGACCTGAAAAGAGTATCATAAGCATTTAATGGGGATCGCATTGAATCTATAAATTACTTTTCAGTAGTACAGACAATCTGAAGACATTAGTGTTTGTAAAGATTCGTTTTAATTTTATCGTAAAGTCAGATATCCAGAGAGGAGGATAGACAGAGAGGACGATCTTCCATCCATTGATTGATTCCCCAAGAAGCCACAATACAACTCTTCGGGTATCCCATGTGGGTGCAGGGTCCCAAGGTTTTGGGTTGTCCTCAACTGCTTTCCCAGGCCACAAGCAGGGAGTTGGATGGAAAGTGGGGCTGCCAGGATTAGAACAGGAACCCATATGGTATCCTTGTGCATGGATGGGCAGTTTATTTGCTAGGCTACCACACTGGACCTGATGACATTGATTTTATCAAACCATGAACATGGTAGATTTTTCTACTTTTGTGTCTCCTACTTTTTCATTAATGCACTGCCATTATATTTGCACTCTTCCACATGTTGAATTTTCTTTCTTTAGTCCCACCATAGCTCCCTAATTATTCGAGAATGACCTTCATTCATATGAGCAGCATTATAGTTAAGCACATTTCAGATAGCAGAGACTATAAGCTGCTATTCGCTAATCCTGGCAAATGACTGAGGCGTCTTGAGTCCCAGACCCCTGACTGAGTACCTTGGTATTCTGGAAAAACATACGAAGAAACAAAAACAACAACAAAAAACAAAACAAACAAACAAAAACAAGAAAAAAGCAGTGCTAATTCCTCATCAGGCCATTTGGTTTTCAGACTCATCAACACTATGTTAATATCTTCTGTGTACTTTCTAATTCACAATTCACACAGGAATCAGGTCTGGGATCATCTCAGATGAAGTTTATTTGGCGATCCCCCCAACTGAACTGCTGGTCTCAGAACCCCAACCATGAAGAGACTATGTCACCCAGTAGATTCTGAATAGGTTCCATCGCAATTGGGATGGCGAGATTGGCAACAATTCAGACCTGTTGAACAATCAAAACTGCTTGATCAGGACCCTCCAAACATGCTTCACATCAGGGACCTGGGATCAGTGGGAGGCTAAGTGGGACTTTTCCTTTGTTTCTCCCTTGAACCCAAATACAGGGGAAAAATGATATTAGTGTGGAAACAATGGTATTACCCACTTTCCTGTAGCCCTTGATCCTTTGTGCCCTCATCAACAAAGTAACATCTCTAAAAAAAAAAATTAATTAATTTTTAAAAGGCAGAAAAAATTATCTCCTGCATACTGAGCTACAACTAACCTGTTGAGATTATTCAAATCCACTCTGAGAAATTCTATTCACTAATAATTTATGCCTCTTCATGCAAATCTCTGTTTATACAGCCTTAATACTCCAGATTGTGATTATAAAATTTATGGCCCATAACACTTGACAGAAATAATAATTTTGATGCATTTTTAAAGATGTCTTCACAAACATCATTGCAACGTGGCTGTGCTATTATATGTTGTAATCAATTCTACATCCCAGCTTTTCATTTGTAGAAATTGACCTTCACCGAAGAAAAATAGCTTGCTCCAAGAACTCATATCTATTTAATAAATTGAGATTCTAGATCTCTTGTCCTTTTCTGTCACCACAGAAGATTTGTCCTCTCAAAAGAATTTTTATATTCATGCTTGGATATCCATAATGGACACTGAGAACTTGCATATTCTACAAAGTTCCATGTTTTTGTGAGATGTTGTGATGAACTCAGATCCCAGTTTCTTTGTGTGACGTAAGAGCTAATGTTTTGGTTTTGAAAATAAGATGACTCTTTACATTTTAATTTACTTCAGTTGTCCATCTTATCCCTTCCCAATGTCAGTCCACAATTCAGAGTTCTTTCTTAACAGTAAGAAGGTGAAACTCACTCCATCTCAGGGGCATTAGGAATCATACCTGGGTTTGTGTTAGAAGTAATCTCCCTCATATTGGGATACACAGGTCAAGAGTGTTGAGGAAAAAACAACCGAAGTGGTTTTTCCAAGAACAAACATCCAATGGACAATGTGTTTTGCAGGTAACTGCTTGGATAGTTCAATTGTGGAGTAATTTGGGAGCAGTAAATGGAGAGACAGATGAAAAACAAACCCAGGGTTCAACCAAAATCTCTTTCTCTTCCCCTCATGATCAACATTGTCTGGGTCTCCTCCTGTACAGGAGAAGGAGGGTCATGGTTTGGTGTCAAAGGGAGTAACATTGGTCATTTGCAACCCTTACACTAATGGGAGACAAAAGTGCATTTTCAAATGATACACTCAAATTATTCGACATGGGCCAAGCAGAAAATAGTGTTTCTCAGGGCACATGAACCATCTGGATAATGACAGAGAAGTGCATCCGTTTATATCACTGCTTTCTACCAGGATATGCAATAGGGCTTCAATCAATTCAAAATACCAGCATTCCCTTTCTACTCATTTTCCTATGTTAGCACTAATATAAAGAAACTGTCTCAGAAAACAAATCACGAATTTTGGGTTGCCTGTTTTCTGTCTTTTATTTCTGTAACCTGTTTTTTGAGCTAATGTATGTGTGGACAAGATTGGTTTAAGGTCTTTTCCCATTTAGATTTAGTTCCTCCTGGGACTCAAGGCCCCATAGCCTATGATATGCTATTATAGTTATTTAATCTTTTTAAGAAGTCCACGAGCAGCTCTTTGTTTCCTTAATGTAACAGGGATAATTGGGCGCAGGTTCTACTGTAGCATCCTCTGAGCCTTGTAGAATATAACAGAGAACATGTTTGTTCTACAATTCTTCAGATAGATTCCTTAGACTCCAATTCAGGATCAGTGTTCTGAGTGGTGAACCACCAGGTAAGGATAATATCACTGAAGCCAATGTTCAAAGCAATTAGCAGTTCATACATATTCCATATTATTTCTCTCTGTTGGATTTGTGGTTTAATCTAAGATAAAGTAAACATGACTCCTGGTCAATAATGTAGGTCAAAGAGCCTCTTCTTGCTGCTGATGCAACTTTATTTGCCATTAGTAGAATTCCATAGATCTTGTCTAACTTCTCTACATTCAGACATATTCAAAGGAATCAGAACAACTCTACTACTTGGGCTGAGGGATGGTAATCATCTGTAACACTTTTCTGTACAGTGCTGTGAGCTAGTCCTGATTAAGGAGGTGCCAGGGATAGGTTTCTGAACCTCTTTTCATCGTTAATACAGAAGATAGTGGGGGAAAGATAAAGTGCACCTGACAGCTTTCAGACTTTTTTAGGTATTAATACACTTTAAAAATGGACAGAGAATCTCTTAATGCTACAAGGATTGTTCCATCAGAACTATAACACTTAATCCACTCTGGGTCTTCTTGGAAGATCATGAAGTCCTAAGTATTGTGGATTTCAGTTCACACTCACTGTGTACATCAGAACCAATCTGATTGTAGGATGGTATTAAAATTGAGAATTTGTCCTGCAGTCCATCAACCTGATCCCCAAGAATTGACTAAGGTCACGTACCCATACAAAACTACATAAAAGTCCTATATTAAGTTTTGAGGATTTAGTCTTTCGAGCACTTGAAGAGCTAGTTTAATCTAGAGCATGAAGGGATCATGCACTGATTGGTTCCCATCTATGGATGGAGGACATAGGATCCAGTGATATCAAGTGTCCACTAATACTCCTCCCTGTTCTTGATATCACTGAGCATCTTAGCCCAGTCAGAAACTGGAAGAAATTATGACTCTGACCCACAAACCCTCTGAAAACATTCCCACATGTTGCCAGGAGTTAGTCACACATTACCCCAGGAATACTAAATAAAAAATTCAATGTGGTCATGCAGCCTGGATGATCAGCAGCCTTTTCCTCCTACTCTTGGTGCTATTTATGGCTGGCATTTACTGACTGACTCAGAGCCTAAACCCCGATGGAAAACAGGCAGAACTGTTACTTGTTTTCTTCACAAGTTTACTGAGTTAGAAATGTATGATGCATCTCTTGATTTCCTTCACATAAGAAGTAGAGCCCAAGGGGCAAAGCATAAGTAAGTTTATTGAGTGAACCAGAAAAATAAAATCTCTCTGACTCACTGGACACCAAAACTACAGAAAGGTCCAAGGGTAGGTGTCCATTGAGGATGTGAGAACTTGGGCCTTAATTGAAGTTTCAACATTTTCATCAATTTATCACCTTGGTATTGCCAACTGGTCTTATGAACTGACATTATCATAAAAAACACCTGTTATCATAAACATGATGTCAAAGTTACTGGTGATGGCACAAACCACTATTTCAATGTTCTACTGAATGTTGAGGTGATAAACCATCATTTGTTTGAAAAAGGTGACTATTGCAAAATGATAATATAATGGAAAATGATACCTACCACAGTGCCATAAAAATCAATTTGATGTCATAAAGCAAACTGCATTCTATAAAATCCTTTGGCTCTCATTTTCATCAGAGTTTGGCTAAATTACAGTTCTGATATTATAAACCTTCCATTATAATTTAATAAGAACAAATGATGTAGTAAATTAATGACTGAGCTATACTAATGTAGTTATCACAAGATCATAAGCAATTGTTTGGGGATAAAATAAATCTTATATGATTACCTCCTATTGAGATGTGATAATCAAATCTGATATCATCTAGTAACAATTATAACATCATAAAATTGGTTGCTATTTTAAACCTATTATAATGTTCTTCTACTAAATTTTGATGTCATTAATATAAATATCCAAGGTGATGTCATGAATAATTACAATATAAAACAAAACAATTTTGCCATCACATTTTATGACATTAGTTTTAATGTCATAAAACAGCAACATCTTGTCATTAAAACATCATGTTACCATCATCAACAATAGGGAAATGAAACTATAATTCTGACATAAACCTATCATTGTGTTATAATTTATTTTAATGTCATTAAGCAATTGCCATTATAAATTTCAGTCCAATAACCATCATTTATAGCAAAAAGCATTGCAACATCCTAATAAATGTATATAATAAATCACCAGCATGAACTGTCAAAGCTTTTGAAGTACTGTCATAATTAATTGTTATATCATCAACCACAGTTAGAATGTCATAAACCAACTGTTGTACTCTCCTAATCAGTTCTGAGGTTTTAGCCAACTATTCTGCTGTCATAAACGGTGAGGTAAAAAACGAAAATGGTATAATCATAACATATTGTTATATTATATAGAAATCACATGTAATATGATTCTGATAATACAAACCTATTTGGAGATACCATAATTAACTATATCATGTTAAGTATTGTGCCATCATAATCCATTTAATACTACTAAACTGGATTATATTTTCATTAAAGATTTATTTATTTTTATTTAAAGTCACATACACATAGAAGAGGAGAGACAGAGAGAAAGGAAGATCTTCCTTCCGCTGAGCCCATCCAAAGCCAGGAGTCAGGAGATTCCTCTGGATCTCTGATGTGGGTGCAGGGTCCCAAAGCTTTGGGCCATCCTTGACTGGTTTCCGAACCACAAGTAGGGAGCTGGATAGGAAGGACATGAACTGGCACCCATATGGGATCCCAGTGCATACAAGGAAATGATTTAGTTACTAAGCTACTGCTCCAAGCCCTGGATTGTATTTTCAGGAAAATGTTGTGTGTTCCTGTTAAATTGCTAACTGATATGCCAAGATTCAGGCAGACTAAGCCTACCATTGCAATGACATAATAAATAATATGATTATGCAATCCGTTGTAACACTGACATAACTATTGTCATAATTAATTTCCTTGTCATAAACAACTATTCATACAAACTTTTATATCAGAAGTCATTGTTGTAAATCCCTAAAATACTGCAGTATCATAATCAATTACTTTGTGATAAATTGTGTGTCATTAGATCATCTATTTTGCCATCATAATAAACTTTGATGTAGCAAACCTACTATTGTTACTTCATGATTAGTTGTAACAAACCAACCAATGAGTATGTAAATCAAGAATGTCACGTCATATTCCAATATCTTATAGAAAATATTGAGATGTGATAATAATAATAATTATAACAATGTGATAAATCCCTATTCTTTAAAAAAAAAACAATTTATTTTATTTCATAGTTAGATATACAGAGAGAAGGAGAGACAGAGAGGAAGATATTCCAACTGATGACTCACTCCCCAAGTAAGCGACCCGCCGGAGCTGTGCCAGTCCGAAGCCAGGAGGCAGGAACTTCTTCCAGGTCTCCCACACGGGTGCAGGGTCCAGAGGCTTTGGGCCGTCCTCAACTGCTTTCCCAAGCCACAAGCAGGGAGCTGGATGGGAAGTGGAGTTGTCACAATGAGAACCGGTGCACATATGTGATCCTGGCATGCTCAAGGCAAGGACTTCAGCTGCTAGGCAACCACACCAGGCCCAATAAATCCTTATCTTATAGCATATGTCTGACATTGTTCTATTATAATCAGGTGTGATGTCATAAAATTCTCATTGCCTCATCATAATTTTAGTGTCCAAAGCAACCATTTAATCAAAAAATCATTGCAGTGTTGAATGTATTGGCATAATCCAAATCACCACTCATTGTGCAGTATAATAAATTTTGATGCCATACACCACAGTTTTAATGTTATTAAATAATGTGATAATTAATTTGGCTTTAATAAAGCAGTTATTATGCAATCATAATGTTACAAAGCAACTATTTTCTATCAGAAAAATTGACATTATTAAATTAGCATTGTACTGTCATAAAAGCATTGTGATGTCAACATTAACTGTATATGACAGAGTTCCACATAATAAACCTACCATTGTGATGTCATAATTAATTATATATATAAGAAATTGTGATGTCACTAAATTACCATTGGTCCGGCCTTATGGCCTAGTGGCTAAAGTCCTTTTCTTGAATGCTCCGGATTCCTATATGGGTGCCGGTTCTAATCCCTGCAGCTCCACTTCCCATCAAGCTCCCGGATTGTGGCCTGGGAAAGCAGTTGAGCATGGCCCAAAGCTTTGGGATCCTGCAACACACGTGTGAGGCCTGGAAGAGGTTCCTGGTTTCTGCCTTTGGATTGGCGCATCTCCGGCCGTTGCGGTCACTTGGGAAGTGAATCATTGGAAGGAAGATCTTCCTCTCTGTCTCTCCTCCTCTCTGTATATCTGACTTTGTGAAAAAAATAAATAAATTTGTAAAAAAAAACTATTGTGTTTTTATGAAAACATTGTGATATCAAAATCAAATTGCAAATGATAGATCAACATTATTCCTTCATAAAATATCATTGTTATGTCAAAATGGATTGTAAATCAATCCATCAGAGCATCAAAAACTTGTCTTCGTGCTGTCAGAATCACTTTTGATATCATAAATCACAGTTGTTTTTGTCATAGAAGCAAAAACCTTGTGATATCACAATAAAAATCCTGCTGTCAATTTTTGTGTCATAAATCATTTACACAGGTATTGGCATATTCCTAGTAGACAGGAATATCTCCCTTCTTAGTTTTCTTCATTTCTCACTGGCAGTGCCAACCAAGACATAACCATGCTCTGTCCCTTAAGCTCAGTCCTCTCTGGTCCCATCCACATCTGAGGAAGTGCCTGGACCCACTCCAATGCATCACACACACACACACACACACACACACACACACACACACACACACACACTCACACACTCCATGCTGCCATACTAGCTGACAGAGATGAAAGGGAAGTTAAGTGACTTGTTAAGGGATATCCTTCTTTTTTTAAGGTTTATTCATTTTATTTGGAAAGTCAGATATACAAAGAGGCAAGGGGACAGAGAGGAAGATCTTCTGTCTATTGATTCACTTCCCAATTGGACACAACAGCCAGAGCTAAGCCAATCTGAAGCCAGGAGTGAGGAGCTTCTTCTGGGTCTCCCACATGGGTGCAGGGGCAGGATTTGGGCTATCACGGTTTGCTTTCCCATGCCACAGCAGGTGCCCATATCAGATCCTGATAAGTACAAGGCAAAGACTTTAGCCACTGGGCTACTGCACTGGGCCCAAAGGATTTCACTCACCTACTGGATAGCCAGCTCTGGAATCTGCATGCTTGTCTATTATAAAGAGAGAACCCTGCTATTTATTCTCTCACCTACCTTTGTTCTTTCACTAGCCTAACAAAATAATGTCACTACACATAATTTCCCTATTTTCATTTCTAAAGAAGGCAAGGACCACGGTGTGCGTCTCTTCCGTTAAATTTTTTCATGTTTTGGAAATCTGAAAGCTAAAACCTGATACCTGAGATGTGCATACTTCCTGAGCCCTAACAGCTGAAATCTGAAACCAGACTGCACATCTACACAGTCAATAATACCTCAGCCATAATTGTGTGAGGGGTAGGGAGAAAAACCATTGGCATCCAGGCTTCTGCCAGTCTTCTAGACCTCTGAAAACCCTCACTGAAATCAGATTACTGTGGAATTCCTATCAGTGATGAGGGATGCTTGAATTGAGTGGAAAGAAGCCTCTAGGCTTCTTCATATGGAGGAGTCACAGATCTGAAAGGGCTGTATGATGTTATTGACTTCTGACAAAGTTCAGAGCAGTCTCAAGGAGACAGTAGAATCACACTACCTTTTTCTCTTGAGTCACGGAAGATTATTGTAACTGAACTCAGAAGAGGGATACCTGGGAAAGACTAGAGAAATTACAAGGTGAAACCAGCCATGCGGAGAATCCAAAAGTAGAAAATAAGACCTGCCTACCTTGTCTGCTAGCGGCCTGTAAGAGTTAGATGCACATGTTGTAAAAAGTCGTAAAAATCACCAGGATCATGTACTGTTCTCTGTGTTGTCACCTGTTGACTGTGACATTGTAACGAGAAGATGGTCAGGGATTTTTTCCAGGGTCCCAAAATCATCCTTCCCTTACTCCAAACAAAATTGAGTGCTAACCTCTTCTAGAAGAACTCATGGAGGATGAAAGCTTGTCAACTTTCTGGTTATTACAGGGGCCTTTTTTCCCTCATCATAAGATAAAGATTGACAGAGGTATTTGAAACCCTATAGATATATATTTATTCCCACCTCTTTCTTGTGCTTGGAGATGTCATGTCACTATTTTCTTACCATCCCATGAAGTCCCAGGTCCCACTCAGAAAAGGGGCATCCTATTAATAAATCAAACTCAGCTCTTTAGTGCACCCTGGTGATGATATATTGGCTCTTACACTCAGAACATCAAGTATGTGCTCAGGTTTGAACTGATGAGACTTTTCTTGCAAGAACCCACATGACCATACTTTCTCAGATTCAGTGAAATAAATTAGACTCCCTTTTTTACTGAGGAAAAAGAGGGACTCAGGCCTAGACTGAAGAGATTGGCCCATTGTGGATTACTAGATAAGTGTGTGAGCTTCTGTAATATATGGAACTTCAAATTAGCCTTGATAAATGGAGACTGTTGAAAGAATGTCAGCTAATTCTCAAGGTAGTGATATCTAATATCACATTGTCCTCAAACTGTTTCCCGCTTGCCTCAGGTACTCCCTTCAGCAAGTTTTTTTTTTCCATGCTAAATATCAACAGGTGTTCCACTTCCATGACATTGCATCAGGAGAGACAATATCTCTGTGAAATTAAAAAGCCTTTGTCTCATGTAGGACAGATTATGTGGATGGTGTTCCCTAAGTGTATTTGAGATATTCCATGTAAGTTTTACATTTTAAATATTTATTTACCTATTTTTATTGGAATGGCAGATTTACAGGGTGAATAAGAGACAGAGAAACAGATCTTCCATGCACTTTTTCACTCCCTAAATGGCTGCAATGGATAAAGATGAGCCAATTCAAAGCCAAATGTGTCTTGAACATATCTCCCATGTGATCTGGGATGTGGGCACTTGAGGGTGGAAGATTAGCCTATGAGCCAATGGGTCAGCTTCCTCCATATCAGTTTTTACGGGCCTTGTCTAATGGTTTATTATACTGGAATGACTCACCATCTATTGTATGATTTTAGAACATTCACTATTCTCTAGAACATCCCAAGAGATAGTTATGATCTTCATTAGACAGTGAGGTTCAATGGTGTCCTGAGAAAAACCCTAGATTTGCCAATTGTAGGTCATTTATTTTTGTTTATTGATGTCGCAAAGCCAATGTGTCTTAGACCAATACTGTGGAAAACCATTCTGCAGTTTGGTTAGCCCACGGGGCTTAAAAAACCAAGGGGCCTTTTTGTAGTGATTCAATAGAATTTATATTGAGGTATGTTGAAAAAAATCCAGCCTCTGAATTACTTTCTAAAACAGACCCAAACAGATAGGAATCTTTGCTTACAGGTGGAACTGGAGGCAGCCAAAGCATTCTGCTTACTACTAAAAAGGCACTCTTAGAAGTCTTAACCTTAGGGCTTCCTATTTAGGTTCATTATATTCTAAATGTGTCCCCACTCAATAGCTTATGCCCTCACCTGAAGAAAAAGCCAGCTGTTAAAATAAGGAGCTATGTCCCATTTTTATGAGAAGTCATACTTGGCTAAGGGCTGTGGAATCAGCAAGACTGCTTATTTCTGAGGAAAATAAAAGCACCATTTGTAGAACTCTGGCAGTTAAGTCCCCTCATATTATTGAAAAACATCTTTACTCTGTTTTAACGTTGAATTTGACATGCTTTTGTTCTAAAGTATTAGGCTCACATTCAGATGAAACTGTACTATCCATTACATCATGCCCAGGATTACATCCTGCTACTTTTCTGCTGAATGAGACATACTCGGGCCTTAGTCACTACGTCTCTGAAGTCTTGATTCTAGATCAGCAGCTAAGACCTGGTATATCATACACCCTCTATAATGCCGAGGACATCTAGGAAACAGAGGGAAAATATTTCACTCTAGGAGGGCATAAATATAAAAAATTATCCAAGAGTCAACGACACTCAAGTGACTGTGCCAAGCAACTGTTCCTGGAACCTGCACCCAAAAACTGAACTTAGTTTTTTTAGTTTATTTATTTATTTTATTATATGATACAGTTCCATAAGCTCCATGATTTCTATTCCCTCCTATCCAAATCCCACACCGGGCTTCCCCTATATTATTATCATAGTGTATTCCTTCCTAAACAGACATAAGTCAATCATGCTGCTTTTTAAGTGTATCCCGACATTGTAGGTATGGAAAATGACAGACAATCATCCCACTGTCAAGAATTATTTAACAGGGCGTAGAAGGTTTTATGTGCTTTCTCCCTGCGTTCTCCGTGTCAGGGACTGCAGGGTTTTTCAGAGCCCACCTGGTGCGTCTCCCACACACGGGACTGTGGGTGAGGCACTTTCCAGGCGTGGCTCTTGTGCAGTGAATCCACCACTCGTGGTGTGTGGGTGTTCAGAGCCCCTTCTCCCGTGTGGCTCCCCCACACAGGCCCTTAGCGGAGGAGTGGCCCAGGCGCCCTGTTATAATGACTTCACGGCAGGTTCGCACCGTGTCAGTTTGGTGCAGGAGTTTTCAGAGCTCTCCTGGTGGGTCGCCCAGGCTCAGAACTGCAGGGTGGGAGGCGAGAAGTGAGCAGTTCACTCTATGGGAGTGGTACCTGCGTGTCAGGGACACACAGCGCTACACTTCCCAAATCTCAGAGCTCTCCAGACACCTGACACCTGCGCTGCGGAGGTGCTGCTGCTGCAGGCGGGGCCGCCAAGCCCACTCGGTCAAAGATCTCCCAACGAAAAAAAGCCCAGGCCCAGACGGCTTCACTACAGAATTCTACAAAACATTCCGAACAGAACTAACCCCAATCCTCTACCAGCTCTTCAAAACAATAGAGGAGGAAGCAACCCTCCTAAACTCATTCTATGAAGCTAACATCACCTTAATCCCAAAACCGGACAGAGAACCATCAGAGAAGGAAAACTACAGACCTATTTCTCTGATGAACATTGATGCTAAAATTCTCAACAAAATCCTAGCCAATAGAATTCAAAAAATCATCAGAAAGATCATTCATCCGGATCAAGTAGGATTCATCCCTGGAATGCAGGGATGGTTCAACATTCGGAAATCCATAAATGTTATAAACCATATCCAAAAACTGCAAAACAAGAACCACATAATAGTTTCAATAGATGCAGAAAAAGCTTTTGACAAAATCCAACACCTCTTCATGCTAAAAAGCTCTAGCCAAAGTAGGCATAGATGGGAAAATCCACAACATAATTAAAGCAATTTATGAAAAACCCAACGCCAGTATCATACTGAATGGAGAAAAGCTAGAACCCTTCCCACTGAGATCTGGAACAAGACAAGGGTGCCCGCTATCACCACTGCTATTCAACATAGTCCTAGAGGTACTTGCAGAGGCCATAAGACAAGAAAAAGAAATCAAAGGCATACGTATAGGAAACGAAGAAGTCAAGCTTTCACTATATGCAGATGACATAATCCTATACATAGAAAAACCAGGAGACTCAAGACAGAAACTGCTAGAACTTATACGAGAGTTTGGCAGAGTGGCGGGGTACAAAATTAACGAACGAAAATCAACAGCCATAGTGTACGCAAATAACACCAAGATGGAAGAAGATCTAACCAACAGGATACCATTCAAAATAGCAGAGAGAAGTATGAAGTATTTGGGAATAAATTTAACCAAAAGCGTAGGAGACCTATTCGAAGAAAACTACAAACTATTTAAAAAGGAAATTGAACAAAACCTCAAAAGATGGAATAACATCCCGTGCTCCTGGATAGGCAAAATCAATATCATTAAAATGTCTATACTACCACAAGCAATATACATTTTCAATGCAATTCCAATCAAATTGCCCAAAACATTCTTCACGGAACTGGATACAATGATTCAAAAGTTCATCTGGAAACACAAAAAACCACGAATAGCTAGAACCATCCTGAAAAATAAGAAGTTAGCAGGGGGAATCACAATCCCGGACCTCTGGACATACTATAGAGCAGTGGTTATCAAAACAGCCTGGTACTGGCACAAAGACAGAAAGGAAGATCAATGGAATAGAATAGAAGCACCAAAAGGGAACCCACACAAATACAGCCAATTAATCTTTGACAAAAAGACCAATGACAACTCAAGCAAGTGGGAAGGCCTCTTTAGTAAATGTTGTTGGGACAACTGGCTGATAGCCTGTAGAAACAAAAAGATAGACCCACATCTATCACCATACACCAAGATCCAATCTACATGGATAAAAGACCTAAACCTACATCCAGAAACCTTCAGACTCTTGCAAGAAAATGTAGGAAATACCCTGCAAGACCTAGGAGTAGGTTCCGACTTTCTAAGAAGGACACCAAAAGCAATAGCAGTTGAGAACAGAATAAACAAATGGGACCTCATCAAACTAAGAAGCTTCTGTACAGCAAGGGAAACAATCAACAAAGTAAAAAAGCAACCCACAGAGTGGGAGAAGATCTTTGCACACGATATAGGCAATAGGGGGCTAATTTCCAGGATATACAAAGAACTTCAAAACAACCAAAAAACCAAAACGAACAAGCCACTCAAGAAATGGGCACGGGAAATGGGCAAACATTTCACAAAGGAATAAGTCCAAATGGCAAACAAACATATGAAAAAGTGTTCCAGCTCCCTAGCAATAAGGGAAATCCAAATTAAAACATCGATGAGGTACCACCTAACACCAGCAAGATTGGCCCACATAAACAAGAACACCAATGACGCTTGCTGGCGAGGATGCGGGGAAAAGGGAACCCTACTCCACTGCTGGTGGAGCTGCAAATTGGTACAGGCTTTATGGAAATCAGTCTGGAGAACACTCAAACAACTCAAAATCTGCATACCATATGACCCAGCAATAGCACTCCTAGGAATATATCCAAAACACCTGTTTTACGACAAACCAACATGCATCCCTATGTTCATTGCAGCACAATCAGTAATTGCAAAAACATGGAAGCAACCGAAATGCCCATCAGCAGAAGATTGGATAAGAAAGCTTTGGTTCATCTACTCCATGGAATACTACTCAGCTATTAAAAAAAACAAAATGCAGTTCTTTGTGGCTAAATGGGCACAACTGGAAACTATAATGCTAAGGGAAATGAGCGAATCCCAAAAGATTAGATACCACATGTTTGCCTTGATTTAACCTGTAATTTTTTGTTTGGTTGTTTGTTATTTTTTGAACCTGTCATTGATACTGTCTCAACCCAGATGTTTCGAAGAATGGAACTTGCATTATTTTTAACATATTGTTTACCCAATACTATGTCAATTAATTCCATAATGTTGTATATTGATACTGAGGCCTTGTTGGGGCTTTTAACTGACTGGATCTTTACTCTGTTAGACCTATCTTCAGACCATAGAAGGTCTCCCCAAGAGGCCACTGAACTTATCTGGACAATAAGACGCTGAACTTTATGCTAGGCATGTGTTTGCAAGCAATGAATCTCAACTGAACTTGAACTATGGTTATGCAACAAGGTGGAGGAATCCACCATGGGGGAAGGGGTATGGGAGGGGTGGGGGGAATCCCCAGCGCCTATAAAACTGTACTACATAATACAATGTAAGCAACAATAATAATAAAAAAATAAATAAATAAAATAAAATAAAATAAAATAAAAAAAAGATTTATTTAACAGTTTCAGTGGGAGTCCATTCTAATCTTGAAGTGGAGATGCATACTGCATTGTATCTTTACATCTGGATATGATAGTCTCCTCTACAAAATTACTACACATCACTGTAAATGAAAAACTGAAAAGAAAATAAACAGTAAAATAGAAAAGTTACAACAGCATGAAGCTAAGTAATATGAACAAAATTACCAATGTGTCTCTGAAGAAATGAAAAAGAAAAACAATTTTGAGGAAAATGTGTCACTGAAGAAATTAATAACAAAAAAATTGAAGAAATGAAAATAAAACCCAAAATATCAAATCCAGGAAATGTAGCAAAAACAGTATTGAAAGAGACATTTATAGCTTTAGGTGCTAACAAAAATTCAAAATACACTAATAAATAATCTGGTAATGCATCTGAAGAACTTACTACAAAAGAAAAAAATGAACAGGAAACAAGAATTGATCAAAATCACATCAAAAAAAGGGAGTAGAAACTAAAAAGTACAAACTGCACTAAGAAAGGCCATTTTTTAAGAAGAATAGTAAAATAAATTTTGGGGCAGACCAGCAAAAAACAAGAGAGATGAACCAAGTGAAATTTCAGATGAAAAAGAAAACATTGTAAGACACTACTAAGGTTATCTCTTCTTGCTGAATGAATCCTTTGATCATTATGCGCTGTCATTTTTCAAACATTTTAAGGCATTTCATGTCAAAGTCTGTATTATCAGACATAAGAATGGCTTCATCAGCTCCTTTCTGCTTTCCATTAACCTGGAATATATTTTCCATTCTTTGAACTTCCACATACCCTATTTGGTGAGATCTACTGTAGCCAACAAATAGTTTCTTTTTCTTTCTTTCTTTCTTTTTCTTTTTTTTTTCCTTTTTTTTTTTGATGCAGTCTGCTAATCTATGATGCTTCGCTGAGGAGTTTTAGCTATTTATATTCAACATTAATATGGACATGGTGTATTTTGTTCCTGTCATTTTAGCAATGGGTCCTTTATCTTTTGAGTCTTCTGTTATTTTGTTACTGGAATGTTCTTGATGTTTGCATTTGGTTTTGGTAAACATATTCATTTTCTTTGACAAGAGGACATTTTCAAGTATCATTTGTAGGATAAGTCTGGAAGAAGTGAGACCTTTGAATTGTTCTTTACTGTGGGAGAATTTTGTCTTTCATTTTCAAAGACAATGGAAACCTTTGCTGGTAAGTTTTTCAGTTCTCTTAGTATTCTCCATATTGACTTCTCTAGTGGTTGCACTAGCTGACATTCCAACCAGCAGTGAAGCAGGGCTACTTTATCCCCACATCTTCACCAGCTGGCGTTGTTGGTAGAGTTCTGGATTTACATAGGCCAGTCTTATTGGAGTTAGGTGGAACCTCAATATAGTTTTCATTTGTACTTCCCTTACAGCTAGGAAGCCTAAGCATTATTCATATGTTCATTTGTCATTTAAATTTATTCTTTATAAAATGTCTGTTGATTTCTTTTTGCCCATTTATTCACAGGTTTGTTAATTTCACTGGCCCTGAGTTTCTGAAACTTCTTGTATATCCTGGATATTAGTCTCCTATCAGTTGTGTAGTGTGCAAATAATTTCTCCCATTTCATTGGTTGCTTCTTCACTTTGTTGATCATCTTCTTTCTTTGCTGTACAGAAGCTTCTCGGCTTGATGTAGCCCCATTGGCTTTGAAGGCCTGTACTTCTGGTGACATTCCTAAGAAGCCTTCTCCTATTCCTATGTCTTAGAGAGTATTTCCTGTGTTTTCTGGTAATAGTTTGATGGCTTATGGATGCAGATTTAGGCCCTTGATCCATTTCTTTCCTATGCAGGTAGTTATCCAATTGCCCCAACAGCATTTGTTGAAGAGACCAGGCTTTTCCCCTGGATTTTTTTTTCAGTTTTAATAATGATCATGATGATAATAGTAATAATTTGATGATCATTACATAGTTGATATGATGCAAAAGGTCAAGGGATGCAGAAAGTGGGTAAGACCATTATTTCCACATTTTTTTCTGCAATTGGTTGAAAAGGGGAGATAAAGGGAGAAACTTCTCCAAGCCTTCCAAGCATCTCAGGGTCCCTGATGTGAAGCATCATCTGAAGGCACTGCTCAACTGGTTTTGATAGTTCCACAGTTCTGAATGGTTGCTAATCTCACCATTCCAAGCATGATGAAATCTCTCCAGAATCCACTGGCTGATATAGTCAACCTTAGAGTCTCCATTTACCCAGATTTTCAATGAAAACAATTGGCTGGAGTAGCTGATTGATTTGTTCAATCCTTCCTTCTCTGTTGTGGTATCAGGTGTCCTCTACAGGTTCCAATGGACTGCCATTTCCTCCATGTGCTCCTGGGTGTGCTGTCCACTGCTCCATCTGAGTCACCGAGGAGGCTCAGCCCTGACACATGGGCTCCATGGTCAGACCATGGAAACTACACTTCTCTTCATGGTTGGATTTTCCAGATTTTCACTTGGGTATCCTCAAAGAAACTTCATCTGAGTTGATCCCAAACCACATTCTTGGGGGTGCTTACCAATATTGAGTCTGGCAATGTCAGTCACCCCAGTCAGCTTATTCATATGCTGGTGGTTGCAATTATTGGGTCAGTTCTGTTTCCAGCCCTTTTGTCCACATGAACTCATGAATGTTGCAGTCCAGCCCGTTCCTGCCCATCACACACACACCCCTCACTCAAACCGGTGGAAGTTTCAGTATAGTTGAAGTTACCTGCAAGAACCCCCACCAGTCCTGCCAACTGACTTGGTGTACATGCTTGCCAGTAATTATATTAGACTAGGCTACTCCGTCCCACATCTCAGTCAGCTCTCATACATTTCAATGGGTACTGAAGCCTAGTTCAACCCTATCAACACCACTATCCAGGCTACACGCATATTGGTGGGTGCCATTCTGTCTAGCCATGCAGGCATGCCCAATTCCTGGTTTTCATGCTCACCTGATGGAGGGGGAACCCAAAAGGAAGGTGCCCACTGTTTCCCTACTGGGTCACTCCCACTCCCAGATCATGCATTCTCCAGGTGATTCTGCAGTTTTATTTGATTGAATTAGCCCCCAGTGCCAGCATCTGCCAGCTGATGCTGCAGCAAAGCCCATCCAACTCACACCCACTCTGACTTATGCTTGCACCAGTAGGAAGAGTCTACCCAGCCTGGCATTTCCATGACCTAACTCACATGAGACCACAGGTGTTGTAGCCATGCCTGGTCTGGTCTGTCCCCATCCTAACTCATACTCTCCAGTGGCAGTGGCAGTGCTGGTCCAGCAGGGCAACTGCATGCAATCCCCTACTGGTTTTCCCCTCTCCCCCTGGTTCTCATGTGTACTGGTTGGGTGCTACAGGACAGGCTGGAATAGCCCACCTTGCCTTGGCATTTGCAGTGGGTGCTGAGGGATGGCCGGGCCCAGCCCACCCCCAATTCCAGCTCAGGTTGTTGGGTCACAATATAGCCCAGCTCAGCTGTTACCTAGCCCAGATCCTAATGCGTACTGGTATGCATTGTGACTAATCCTGGCCAGTCCCGCACTCTGTTCTGGTGCTCAAATTTGCCAGTGGGTAATAGGAACTGGCTCAGCTGGGTCCACTCTTGACCTGCGCCAAAATGTGTTCTAGTGGGTACTGTTCCCTGGCCTGGTCTAGGCTGCTCCCTATCATGGATCTTATGCTTACCTGTAGGAACTATGTCCCTACAGAGGAGTGTCCCAAGCTCCTGCATCTGAAACTCTCCCAATGCCAGATGTCATGCACAGCAATAGTTTCATGGGTCAGCCCTACTCAGTGCAACTACTGACCTAGAAGGAGCAGTAGCCTTTCCAAACTGGCCTTCAACCCATTCTGGTTGTTACTGTTGGATGTTTCAGCTCAGCCAATCCTGGTCTACCACCAGGCACAGCTCAGACATGGCTCAGTAGGGACAGAGACCTACCAAGCCTATTCTACATTGACCCTGGTCCTCCAGAGCATCAGTTGGTGCTGGAGTCTAGCCCAGTCTGGTGCACTCAGTCGCAGTCCACACTTGTGCTGAGGGATACTGCAGTCATATCCACAGCAGAACACAGCTCCTACCCAGCCTCCATTCTCACCAATGGGGACTAAATCACAGCCAGGGCATTCCATTAGCTCCCCAGCCAGGTCTGTTACCAGCCATAGATCTCACCCATTACAATGGTTTCTCTCACCCAGCTTGGCACAGCCCTTCCCCTGTCTTGGCTTTGGCCTTAGATGCTGTAGCCTGGCCTGACCCGGCCTGCTCCCAAGCCTGACTGGTGGAGGCTGGAACCTGAGCCTCTTCAGTCTGCTCCCATCCCTGGCTCATTCACATCAGTTGCCCAGCATGACCTTTGCTGCAGCCTAGCTTCTGCGCTTGCTGGTGAGCTAAGCTTTATTTGGCCCTACAGGGTCTACCCCCTTCCAAGCCAATCCATACATTACCTATCAGTTGGAGCTGCTT